>NC_080633.1:60837158-60904658 GCF_027579445.1 Ammospiza nelsoni
CATTGTGCCTGTTCAAGAAAACATGATTGAAAGAGGGAAAATTGACAGCCTGAAGCCAAAGCTGTGGAGGGGTAGAGGCAGGAATTCTGATATTGTGCCATTTGTCAAACAGCCTTCTTGTTGAAGGTTTGTTATGGGAAGAACTTGGGATTGTTTGCTAAATCTGCACCAAGTCTTTGGCCGTGCTCCAGCTCCATAGCTGGAATGACCTGGTATGACCAACGCAAAGACTGTGCAAAATGCAAGCTGGCAAAATCAGGGCAGTGGAATTGTGTGGAGACATTTATAGGATGTGGCTGGTGGGAGAAGGTGCTGTGATGTCCATCCATGCTGTAAATACAGCTGGAGACACCAGGTGGGAACAGACATGAAGCAAGTTTGTAACCTTGCACATGTACAGGCTTATTACAAGTTTTGGGCTTATCTTTTTCAGGAGTCTTGATCCACAGGAAAGATGCAAGAAAAGCAGTAAGTATTTTTTGTTTTGTTTTGTTTCCTTTAACTGAAAGAATAGTTAATTTTCCATTCAGACAATGGCCCCCTTGCTCATGGAGGTTGACATGTAATGGTGGTTTTAATCTTGTGCCTGCAACTGCTATTTCTAATTAATGTAAAGAGACATAAAAGCAAAATTATATATTCCTGAGTAAAAGGGATTAAAATGAAAATACTGCCAATTCAGTTCTAATTTTATTTATAAACCTAATCTGAAGCAAATGTCACTTTTAAAACTGATTCTGAATATATCATGCTGACTGTAAAATTATAAAACTCCCACTGATGTATTCAGGAAATTCAGTTGAGCACACTCAGTAATTTCACTTTACTAGTCATTAGGTACAAATTACTGCTCACTGTAAAAAATATGAATCAGCTGTCTGCATTTCTTTTTGATTTGGAAACTTAAGATCATGAATCACTTGCAATTAATTATACACTGCACGTAAACCAACATGAATCATGTTCAAAGGCTATGTTTAGCAGTGTATCATTCGCTTGCTGCTTGTCATGTATTGAAAGCATTCTTCTGAGTAATTTAAGGGTTTTCCCAAAACTTCCAACTTCAGCTCAGTAAAGACATTTTATCAGGTACCCAGAGCTGGGGAAATCCTTTTTAAAGTGATTATGGAAGATTATTTAATGTCACCTTGCATTTCCAGGGCCAAATTAATGTCACACTTAACTATGTAAAAGAAAGGCTAAGAGATTAAAAAAACAATCTGCAAACAAAAAGAGATTGAAAGTCTTATTTTAAGCTGCATTTTAAGATGTTCTTAGACAGGAGTACCATAGTGCAAAAATAGCCTTAGACAAGAATAATAACTCATTTTTGTCTGTTTTTTAGCACATGCAATTCGACGTGCATTTAAAATGATGCATTTTAGCTTTATCAAAGCATACACTACACCTCCTTAGAAAGTGGTGTGTTTTCAAAGACAACTTGCAAGAAGTTTAGCCTCACTATTATATTATGTTGTGCAATGTTTTAATTGAATTTTTCATTTTCA
Organism: Ammospiza nelsoni; assembly: GCF_027579445.1. Classification (NCBI taxonomy): domain Eukaryota; kingdom Metazoa; phylum Chordata; class Aves; order Passeriformes; family Passerellidae; genus Ammospiza; species Ammospiza nelsoni. Next base: position 60,838,667 of record NC_080633.1, read on the forward strand.
TGGAACATTTTCATTTTCATTTCAATGAAGAGCTTTTCTGAAAAAAACTGTAAAATGGAGAAACCATTTATATTGAGTCATAAATAGTGACTTGTGAATCATTAGAGACAATAAATTTTCTTAAGAGAAAGCAAAAGAAATTGTTTTCTTCTCTCTTCCTTCAATATGCTGCAGATTAATATAAGGATATCTGTTACTTCTTATGTTACAAAGTCCTTACTTGACACAATAGTTACATACCTAAGTAATTTGCATTTCAGATATTTTCTTTATAAAAAGAAAATGTACGTCTACCAATAATAACTGACAAATTGAAAAGATACTTCCACCACTAGTGTTTAATTCCTAGAAATTGCTGATAGATCTCTACAGTGGTGTTGCTGCTAAAATTGCAAGCTATTCTTCAGACCTTCGCCAGACTATACAAGGAAGCTACCTCCTCTGGGGTGGAATTATCCTCCCAGTGTTTCTGTCTGTGAGAAAACATACTGTAACTTCCAGGAAAGAAACCATCTCCTCATAAATCTGCAGTATTTTTCAGTATTGGGAATACACACTGATGCAGAGGGTTAATAATATTCCTCATACAGGAGAAATAAAAATTAATAAATTCTGTATTGGAAAGTTATTTTAAGTTCCTATTTAGCACATACTTTATAAGGCGCATCTACAGGATTTGTTTAAATTTTAGACATCTTTGGCTAAATTTTTCAAACACATTCATGATCAAATCTTCTTGCATTTATCTGAAATAGAGTACACTTGATTATTAGACAACTGAGGGGTAGACAAATCTGCCTAGCCTGAGTTTCCACATTACTTACTCTCAGCACAAGGAAAGGTTGGTCATTGGAAGAATAAGTTATCACAGAAGGATTCACTTCAGACTGCTTAAACAATGCAAAGCATCTTCATATTTTCACTATTGCTGGTAAGACTGCAAGAACTAAGTTCAATACAACATATTTTCTGAGGGAAATTCATGATGCATTAAAATAATTAAAAAGATCAGTGTCAAATATTCTCTTTGCCAAGTCCTTACTCCAAGTATATAACCAGCAGGTTCTCTCCATCTTAAAATTGTCCCAGTATAAAAGATTCCCCTCACTTTCCTGAAAAAGTTATGACATTGTGGAGCATAATTTTTAAAACTTAAGTATAACAAGAATTGGTTTTTCCTCCTGAAACTCAAATGTCCCTTTGTCTTAACTCTATCTCATTTCTTCTGTGAGAATCCGTGTGTTTGTGTAGGACATTTTTGGTATTTGCCATTCAATTGCATATGGATTGTAATTCCCATGTCCCTGACCCAATGTTTCAGCCAGTGAGGGATTTTATAGATACAAAGTCACGAACACATGCATGCATCTATCTATGTATTGAAAAACATCTATTTCACATTGTTCCTTTTGTCCCAATTCTCTGTAAACCTAACAAAACTAAGAAAGGGAGTAAGAGGGAGAGAATTGCAGGTGATTCCTCACCAGAGGTGTGGAGAAGGAGGTAGTTACCTGTTGACAGGCAGTATGAGCCAATAGAGCAGTCCCCTGGTATTTCTTATGCTCTCTCATTCTTCACGTATCAACCCCTGCTAAATCAGGGCTATGAAATAGAGCAAGTCCTGTTGTCTTTCTCTTGATTATGCTAACTTCAGACCTGCATACTGCTCCATACATCTCTTATTTGAAGGCAGTGTAGTTGAAAAGGATAGAACACACAGTAGTCCACAGTAATGGGTTCAATTTGAAAAATCTGGTCTCAATTAGTAAATCTTTGTTTTGATTCAGATTTAGCTTTCATTGCCATGTTACTTTATGCTCGGTTGATCAAAATATATAACATTTGTTTTGAGTGACAAATAGCAGGAACTACTCAAAGCCAGCATTTGTCAATGACTAGCAGTAGTTATTTTATTATGGTGCTAAAACCACTGCTGTTTGACTCAAATCTACACTTCAGCTATAAAACTAATGTATTGACTGTATCTTGATCTGTTATCAGCAACCACTGTGTTTCAGTAATATTAAAGACACTGGAGAGTTCACAGGACATAAATACAGAATATTCTGCATTGCAAGAGACCCTCAGGGATCATCAGGTTCAACTCTTAAGTAAATTGCCCATATGGGGATTGAAACCACCACCTTGGTGTTATTAGCACCATGCTCCAACCAACTGAGCTAATTTCAAGGGTACTGATATTATCCTTCACTGCTGATATTATCCCTCACAAACCTGAACACTTCCCTAGGTATTTATGTGAATACTTTATTGATGACTATTATTAAGAATATTTTGCCTTCTATCCATTCATAATTAAGTCCTATTTTATGTACCTTTGTAAGATAATATTAAAAGTCTCCCATTTTATAAAAAAAAAAAAAAATAATAATTTCCAGAACCTGGAATGGACCCAGTTTGTATTGTTCTAAAGGAATTATCCGTCATTGATTGTGGTGTAAATTACTCCTGGTCACTGCTGAGTCTTTATTAGGCTAGGCAGAAAGATAACACCTACTTCCTGCACATAAATGACCAGCAGAGGCATGTTCTTCTAAATTTCATTGGACCATTTTTTCATGGAAATTTTACTTCAAAGAAACATTTTTCCCTTCCACAAGAGCCACTTGCTGGAAATAAATCCAAACCTGCTATATTAAAATTGTTGTGGTAAGCACCTCTATGCTTAGCTCTGTTTGTCTAATGTCTGCATTCCCTACAGGGAAGAGGTGAAGGCAATAAGTATCAAGTAAAAGAAAGTCCAGAGTCAAATCTAGACATATCTTCCAGTTCACATGGTACTGACATTTGCCGTTGATCCTGCTATCTAACCAAAAGGAGCCAAGTGAAATGGAGGATGAACAACTCTCCAGGTTGTGAAAGTAAGAATAAGCAAGCTCTAAGAATGAAATTCCTCACTCAAAAGATTTAATAAAATACCTATTATTCAATCCGAATTATTTGTTGCAACTTTTTATATCTGTAAATTAAACCTCATGTCCTGAAAAGGCTTCAGCTGGTGTAATGCACAAATTTTTATGACCAACCATTTAAGGCATAGTTATGAACATTGTCCACTGCACTTCAATTTTACTTAGAACCATATAAACCATATAACACATTTCAAGACCTCTGTAGCTCTTTGTGTTCTGTGCTCTTAAATTAAATTGACAAATTAACACGAGCAATCACATTCCTGCTTTTGGCCAGTTGCTTTGACAGCATAAATATTTGGTTGAACAATGAAATAAGAGTGCACTAGAAGGCAGAGATTTGAATAAAAAAACACTAACACTGTAGGTCTGTGGAATAGTCTCCACATTTCCAGCTGTAAAAAAATAAGCATTCTAATCCTGTGACTTTCAGTACTTAGTGCAGAATTCATCTGTTGGACTCAGCATTCTCTAATTAAAATTTTATCCCATGTATATACTCCATAGAAGAAGGAGTGACAGGTATTTCTTCTTAACCTTTAAGAGTACCACTATGTTAGGACGGAGAAAAGTACAAAGATACAAATGTAAGCAGGAAATAGGACAGGAAGATGGATTGATAACATAGCTGAGCTGTTTTCATAATTAAAAAGGTGGCAGGAACTGCAGTTTGTTTATTGTTTGTCCAGACTGAACTAACAAATTGTATTCTTTGTGTTTTAATATGATAAATCTTGTTTAAAACATTTTTTTTTAAGATTTCTTTTTTAAGCAAAGCAACAGCATTTTTAGCAGCGTAGTTAACAAAATCAGTGGATAAAGCTGCTGTTGAAGAACTCCTCTTTCCTTTCCTCACATCCGGACCAGTGCTACTAATGCTTTACAAATTCTGGAAAGGGCTGTAGATCTCAGTGTAGGGATTGTCTCTTGTATTTTCAAAATGAGCAATACCATTACAGCATTTGGCTGCAGAGGTGATAGAAAATGTAGTTCTGCCATGACTGTATCACTCCACAAGAACATAACAGTAAAAAAAATGGTTTGGAAGAGCTCAAGACACTTTCCTAAATGTTTGCCCCAAACAAGAGCTTGTGTGTGTGAATGCTTGTTCTGACTGAAAGAATAAAGAAATTCTCTCCAGTAACTTCTTGGAAAAGCTCGTGTATATGTTGTTTAGCCTGTGAGAGGTAGGCAGCGACCAACATGTTAAGAATCCTCCATGGCATAGAAATTGCTACCTAATTTCATATAAAGAGTAAAAAATATTTCCATCATCATGTGTTGATTTCAACTCGGTGTTGTTTTTTAAAAGTCTGCTGGATTAAAATTTGTCTGCCAATACAAACACTGATTGTAGGTATAAAGACATTTTCTCATAGGGAAGTTTACATGATGCACCACAAAAACGTATCCCAAATCTCTTGGCGATGAAAATTGCAGTCTTAAACTCCAAGTTTCATTGAGAATTCTCAATGGCAGACAAACTCAGTTTAAATCAGTATTATATCACATCTTTAGACCTCAGTTCATCATGCTTATTAACTGGATATGATGGAGTGATTTATTAACTCTGCCTTTCCCCTAGTTTTAAGGAAAGAAATTACATTTATTTTAGACTTACAGAAAACCCTGCTTACTTACTTGTAGTATTTATCCACTTTACTGTAGAAAAAGAGCTAATTTCAAATATAAAATATTCACTAATTTCTTAATCAGCTATGATTAAGAGCATAACATTTGTTTTCAACATGACATGACCTTTTTGTCTGTTTGAAAGTCATTCTTTCTTCCAAGAAACTAAGTTTTGCCTCTACTGAAAAATTTTAAAAAAAATGCAATTTACTTGTTTTAACTCTAATACAAAGTTATGTTTTTGCTTTATGATTTTCAAGGACTACAAGCAGCAAATGTTTTTTCTAATGGAGAACTGTGACTGATGTACGTGAATGCATAAACTTTCATCTGAGATGATTAGTTCACTTCAACAGTAAATTCTCTATTATCCCATTTTTGATACAACACAGATTTTTAAAAATTTTCAATTATATATTTACATGATTATTTGCAATTACAGACTATTGTAAAATTATGGAATTATAGAATTTTGAAGATATTAATTGCTCCTTCCATTTTCCATCGAGAGCTGTAACAAATGTTGTTCAATTGCATAATTAATGTTTGTTTATAATATGTTCTTTACAAAACAGTTGAGCCTTTGCACTTTGTCATGCTTTGAATAGTTTTGGTAAATTTAATCCACTAGATGATATCCACTCTGTACAGAAATTCACGAGCTGTTTGAGAGCAAGATTGCTGAGGACACGTACTCATGGCATTTAGACTCTCATAGGTTGCTGAAGAGGGACTACATTTAGGAATTAATTGAGAAATAGGAACTGCTCTCAAAACTTGTGTGTCCAGTGTTTGTGTAAAGCACAAGGGTAAGTTTAGGCCAGATTCTCCTGTTCGTCATATTCTCTGTACATTATTTTGATCTACCTCTGATTCAGCATCCACATTATCTCACTTTATTCAAAGAAATATTTATTTATTTCTTCTGCCAAGATTATGCAATCTGTTTGGTTCAAGAATGAGAAGCAAAAGAAGGGACAGCTTATCTGAACATGAATTTGATTCCAAAGAACAGAATTCTAAAAAAATCAGGTGAATTATGGTTCTGAAAACACAGAAATTTCACTTACTCTTTCAACTGAATTATTAGCAAGGGTGTAAACTTACAAACTGATTTTTTTTTCCCAGCTGAATTATTAGCAAGGGTGTAAACCATACAATCTGATTTTTTTTTCCCTACTCCTGTACTTAACAAAAGGGGGTGGAGGGGGTGAAGAATGCAGTAATTCTAAAGACACTGACAGTGCCTAAAGTCATCAGTCATGGACAAGGGTGTGGAGTAAATAAGTTTTGTACTTGAAATGCAGAAATTGGTATTAACTCCTTGGTCTCAGTAGGGGACAGTAGCAACAGCTAGGAGGACTTCAGTCTTATTCCTCTTTCATTATGCACTATGCTGCATTGCCTTCCTCAAACTGCACAGTCAAGTGACATGCGGTTCCTAAGCTAGTTTGCAGGATGAGAGATGCAGAAGAGAGATTGCTTGGTGTTTGAAACTCTTGGTTTAATTTGAGGAGCTCGTGTGCAAGGCAGAGGAACCGTGGCACTGCCAGAGCCCAGCCAGGTGCTCACATCACACTCTGCTCTTCCACCTCACAGATATTTTCCTCCTGTTTTTTGTCTTGTTTTTCTTAATCTTGATCTAAAAGTCTCTAGCTACACAGCATTACCTTTTCTTTCTTAAACATGGAAAAATAAGAGGTTTCTCAAATAACAAATTTCTCCCTAGCAAATCAGCTATTTAGCAATAGACTTTCAATATTAGCAATGGACTTTCAATATTCCTTTAAACTACATGCAACTCTCCCTTCATATTTCTAAACTTTTCCCCTCATTATTAGTGCACATATGCGGAAGAGAGGATTTTATGTATTGTAATGATATTCTAAGATAAAACTACACCTAATAATTCTTACAGAAAAAAAAAAATAAAAGCCACCTGCCTTGAACTCTAAATATTGAGCAAATGCCATGTTTACTCTGGCACAATATAAAATCACTTTTTGGTGTTTGGTTGCTGTTTATAAGTTGTTATTTTGAAAAGAGCATTTTGGAAATTTACAAGGAAAAGGAAGGAATTTTGGGTTTTAATTTACCCTCTGAAAACTTGTATATTGAGTGACTGAAAGCAGAGAGGAGAAAAGTATATTTCCTTACTGTTAGAGACAATCTACAGTGATTTTAGTTTATTTTATTTTAAAAAAAACCCTGAATCCCCAACAAAACCCAACTAACAAAAAAAAAAAAAAAAGACAACAAAAAAACCAAAGCCAAACAAATGCCACCCCAAACCCCCCTCAAAAAAACTCAACAGAAAATCACAAATCAAAAAACCAAACCTAAATGAACAACGCCCACCAAAACCAAACCAAAACAAACAAACCAAACCAAACCAAACACCCCCCCCCATTAGTTTTATTGAGTTACCTTGAAGAAGGTGTAAAAAAACCCATTAAAAACAACTGATGAGTAATTTGCAATTACTCTGTACCTAGGTGAATTAATAATTCCTACCTGGTCTAAACTATCCCTTTTAAACATGTACTTCATAGACACTCTTAAAAGATTAAGTACTGCTGTGCTTAACATAATTTTATCATCATTTGCAAATCCTTTCAAATAATCACATAATGTAGTGTAAAGGCAAAAATTTAGACAATCTAAGGCAACCCCCATGAGTACCTGAATAATATGTATCTTAGATATTGTGTGACCTTGGGTTTCTGTGAGAAAATATTCCACATCAGGTAAATATTTATTTGTGATGGAAGGAGATGAATTCAGACTTTTCAATTAATAAAATTCACGGCACCTTGTGACTCAATACATTATTCAAAAAAATGTCATAGCAGTACTTATGATTTCAAGTACAACCAAATAAAGAACTGTGCAATCCATGCAGGAAGCTCAGCTTTGATTGCATAAGTAACGAGTTGTAGGGTTGAGGGGGGGGTGGTTACTTCCTTATTTGAAGGATTTATTAAATCAGAATTTTACTTTTACTAGCCCTGTGGGAGTAAGGACTGAGAGTCCTAAAGCATCATTAATTTGTGTTTAATAAAATTCCATTGGCAGGAGCCACAGCTGTAAAAACCCCTGCATGTCCTGATATGCATATTTAATATCAATTTCTTCATCCCCAAGAGCTGTGTCCCTCAGGAGCACATTTTAGGCACAGAAAAAACCCCAAACACTGGAGATTACTTCCAGTGTGAACTGTTTTGGGGAAGGCATAAGCATTGCCAAACAGCGAGCTGAAAGAGATACCAACATAATTCAAAGCCTTCAGAACTGATTATATATCAAAGCATTATACCTTGATTTCTCCTTGCACAAGGCAGAGCATTAAAACAAGGCATGTAATGCACCCCTAGAACAGACTCCTGCTCTCTTAATGAATTAGAAAAGTGGTTTATTTATTTCTGTAGTAGCTTACTTATTGACACATTTTTGTGTGTGTGCAAAAAGTAATTTCTGGTTAATACTTGAACCATCTGTGCTATTCTAATCCTAAGCTTCTTAGTCTGTACATATAAAATGACTTCTATTTTGTCTTTAAGGGGTCTTGAGGATTTTTGACTCTGCTGAAATTTTATTCAGATCTCTTATGATTATGTGTGTTTTCAACACATGAACTTCTTCCAAAAAAACAGCACATAAGACAATGTGATACTACAGGTAAAGCCAGGTGACGTAACATTCAAATCAGTGGCATCTATTGATACAACAAAACAAAATCAATGCCAATAGCCATACCTCATGCACTATACTAAATTTAAACTGTTTACCACAGTAACCAAAATTTAACATCAGTTTTCTGAAATTTCTAGAATTTGAAATATATTATCATTTTGCTTTGTAGTAATATCATTGCCTTATGCCTCCAGGTCAAAACAAAAGGATTTTTATTTAACAGTGTTGCATTTTTTTTTTTCACTTGTGATTAATTATTTCTTTTATTAAAGACAAAACACACAAAAAACTACAGAAAAAGCAACACATTTGAAATAAGTATAAGACTTCCTTTACATTTTGCCAAACTATATATATCCCAGATATTTTATCCAGCTTGTTTCTTCATATACACTGCATTTCCTAGGTGAACCTGCACCGTTGCATAAAGAGTTCTATTCTGAGTTATGTAGATTTAGAAGACACAATGAAATTAACTTCTTCAGACACTACATATTTTGCTACAGAAGTCACCAGGCAGAAGTATCCTGTGAATCAGACCAAAATTAAACCATGATTTCATCAACCTGTGAAACAGACATAAGCTTACATTGTAAATGGGACTAATATTTCTAATAAAACATCCTTTTTAACAAAACTGAAAATCAATAATAAGAGAAGTTTTAAAATTGACACTAGCCTTTTGAGTAACTGGAAATAGATCTTCCTGTCAAAGACTAAAACTGCTCTCCTCTGTCTAGACTGCACTGGGAGCAAAATTATCAGATTTTCATTTCCTCAATTTCACTCCACAGTGGTAAAACGTGCAAGTATTGATTCAACTGCTGAAACAAAAAGCAGGAGAGCTCTTCACCTCGTCAGGGTCAATGGGTTTGTGGGTGTCTAATTATACCTATACAGGGCATATAAATCTTTCTACTAGTCATTACGTGAACATAAGAGTCCAAAGGCATCATTACAATCCTTTTAGCCAAACACTCATTCTTCTTTTGTTTTATGAGGGGTCAAAGAAACTGGGAATTAATATTATTGTGGCTCATGGATTTTCAAATTTGTGTTTGAATACAAGAAGATAGGCTTTGAAGGTAAGGGCTCTGTGTGTGTGTAGCCATGCATGTCCACTTGCAGGTCTGAGCTCTCCCCATAAACACGTGTACAGCTTCTGCTGTGACAGTGTTCACTTGAGACACGCTGTGATGTAAAGAGCACAAACATTGAAATTATGGAATGTCACAAATATAGTGCTGGCAAAGCTTTTGGTGAGTACTAATTTGTTTTAAAAGCAGATGAAATCTTAAGAATGAGATGGAAATGCTAGTTGTGACAAAAGTGTTCTCATTTTTCATCACTCTGCTGATTTCACTATGGTCCTGCAAAAACTTCTGTCTTCTATCCTAATACTTACTGAAATTAGCTGATTCATGAAAACATTAAAACAATATTAAGAATTTTTAAAAAATGGTCAAATAAGTGACCATTACAATTACAATTAAGGATGTGTGCTGCATTATATTATGCTGTATCATATTGAGTGTGTGGATCATATGGTTTTTATGCTGTGTAACCATGACAGTATGAGTATCATATTTGTACCATAGTAAAGCTGTCATATTTTGCAAGCAGATTACACAGACACTGGGTGCTCAGCAGTTTGAACATTAGATGGAGTTAGAGCCTTTCATTTTATCTATGAGAGTAGTAATAAGATCCCTTATGAAGAGTGAACAGATATTTTTAAAGTATTCATTTTAAAGTATTCATTCAAATCCAATTTTTGTCTTACAAACCAGCTCACCTCCTTGAACCCGGACATTACAATAGAGTTAGCCCAAAGCACCAAAACCAAGAGGTAACAACTCTTAATGCTGCCAAAGTACACAGAAAAAAAAACAAAACAAAACAAAAACCAACAACAATTCCAAAACTTACAAATGTTCACATCACTAAAAAGGAAAACAAGATATGGGTCTGTATTTTAAAATAAGCTGTTTCTGGCATTGCTAATTTTAATGAGACTTGATAAAAACTGTGGATATGAAGATATGATGCAATTATCCACAAAAAGAAGAAATTAGTTCGTTGGTCCAGGTGTTAATTGGTTCTGTCCTTGACCCATGATGTGTCTGTGCAAAACACCTTCAGAGCCTGGGGCAGGTAAAGCAAAGGACATAGAGTTATCTAACTTTTCCCCTTGATTAAAAACATATTCATGCCTTCAGCCCAACATCCTCTGCCCTGAGCTACTGTCAAAACTGCAGTCCCACTGTAGATGGACTGAAGAGAGCAGAAGGAATGGTATGATATCTGTTGAGGAATCAAAAATCAAAAAAAAAATCCAAAACAAAATAAATAAGGTAAGAGCTTGTACATTGATGTCAGAAGGAAAAAAGGTTGAAAGTTGTATGGAGGTTTGATGCATTGGCTGAACATTCTGCTAGAACAGGAGCTTAAATTTCTTCAGAGCTGTGCTTTTAGTGGGTCGTGTGCTTCTTCTTCAATTACCAGACATACTTATCCCTGATCCCTGTGCCACAATTGCTCATCTCATATCCATGCTCCTTACAGTGGCCGCTCCACTGCCCAGTTCAGCATGGAGCCCACCTGTGATGTAAGCACCCTCCAAGGCACTCTCTGTAGCTCACCAGTTTGTCTGGGAGGCCCCTGCTGCTCCCTGGACACTCCTTTTAGCATTGACCACTGATTTGCAGTGAGATCTGTGGCCTGTGTTTGGATTTTCATCTAATATTCCCACTCTGCACATGGCCTAGCTCAGTTCCTCTACCCACAAGTGGTGCTAGAGGGCTGGAGGGGAGAGCAGCACAGAATTCCCTGCAGCTGGAGGGCTGGAGTGGAGAGCAGCACAGAATTTCGTGCAGCTGGAGGGCTGGAGTGGAGAGCAGCACAGAATTGCCTGCAGCTGGAGGGCTGGAGGGGAGAGCAGCACAGAATTCCGTGCAGCTGGAGGGGAGAGCAGCACAGAATTCCGTGCAGCTGGAGGGCTGGAGGGGAGAGCAGCACAGAATTCCCTGCAGCTGGAGGACGAGTGTGCTGCTTTGATGGATGTCTCTGGGGCTGCCTGTCCGTGCTCCTCACCCACTGACCCGTGTGAGGCTGGCTCAGTAAGTGCTGCCCAGCACTTTCTGGGGAGAAATGACATCATGGCTCATCACTCAGCCCCACGCTGCCCGCATGAAGCAAGCGGGACCAAGGGCCTGTCCGTAAATTACAGCGGATGCTGGCTCGCGTGGGAGCTCCCGCGTGCTCAGGCATGAGTGGCTCTGGGAGCAGGCATCCTGTGCCTGCTGCAGGCAACTGAATGGGGGCACAGCATGAGCGGCAGGAAACCAGCTCAGTTCTCAGACCCAGATGAGTAACACAAGGGAAAAAAATGGGAAATTATTCCGTTTTTTTTTTCTCTTTCCTATTTTGTGCAGGGATTTTCACACTCTGAAGCACCTGATGAAGGTTAAAAGGCAAATAATCCCTTCTAAGTCACAAGTCCTCAACAAATGTGCAACAGAAACACATTCGTATATTGATTGACAAAGTGTAGAGATGCAGGTACTTCCTTCTATGAGCTGGAATAAATTGTGTCATCATTAACACCATGAACTATGAATGGTGTTGTATGCCATCCAAAGATGTCTCATATACAACTCTAGAGTAGCCAGTAAGACTTAGGTTTTTAAAAAATTTCATTTTCAATAGTAGCAGCAGGCAGGAAGAGGGTTCAAGTTGGATAAAAGCTGCTTATTCAAAGTGCGTTTTTCTCTTGCTACATGCCCTTTTTTATTCCTGCTGCCCTCTTGTGGTGGAGTTTCATCTTTCTACCTTGAAATTTTCAATTGCAAGTTTTAGATGTGGTGATATTTAAATGGATCTATTAATTTATAATTTTTTTTAATCTAAGAATTTAAGCATCTCACGTGACAAACACGTTAACTCACTTTGGTTTGACTAAATAAAATTGGACAAATTGAACTTTCAGTTATTTGCATATTTTACAGAATTAATTCAATTGTGTTTTTAAAATATGCAGTCATGATTTTAATTATATCTAAGGTGTTGATTTCTATAAAATTTAAATATGTATTTAAAGTACAGCATCAGAAACACTTATCATAAACCACTGGTCTTCTCATTCCACTACTATAATAATTTCATGACATTCATGTGCATTTCTTGACAGAGAGATAAAAAACTGGGAGATTAGATTACAAGTAATTTAAGAAAAAGTCACTTTTCAATTCTGAGGCAGAAACAAAGCATCAAGTCTTCCTGAGGGAGTTCAATTATCAGAGCAAAGTCAAGAAAGAAATTCATCTCTTGAAGCCACATTCTTCCCACATTCTGGATTTCCATCACTCCTGTGTTACGTGTATCACTGCATTGATCCCATTTTCTTTATAGCTGAATCATGTGGAGGGCCTGTGTACTGAAGTTCTTAAATTACAGTAACTTCTTTTAGAAAGCTGTTTAGAACTGCCTTGTTGTGAAACTTTTTTTAATAAAAGAAACTAATTTAAAACAATGTTTTAAATACTATAAGGTAAATTGTTATTGAAACATCTTTTAAAGAATCAACAGAACTTTGAGCAATCTCTTAAAACTCCACTATCTTTACACACAGGGTTCTGTCCAGAATCAATCCTTTTTCTTTCCACTGATGGAGTATCAAAGCAGGGCCTCCTGTATAATCTCCCTTTTTAATCTAATGATGTATGTTGTGGAAGGATATTTTTTCATTATTCTTTTTATTAATGTCCTTTATTATGTATACGTGTGAAAACAACTGAAAAAGTAGGGAAAAAAATACTGAAAATAGGACAAGATACAGCTCATTCTGGAAAGATGTTTATTTTCTTTCCTTTGTATTCAAGCTTCATTATCTACAGGCAAATTGTCCATGGGCAGTGGGAGATCAAATACGCTGTGACACAGCATCAGTGCCTATCATGGCCTTGATTGTGGCATATGCCACCTGAGGGTATTTTGGAACATGTTTTTTTACATTTTTCACCTGCACATCTGTCCCACACTCAGGTCCTGCAGCCCCTCAATATGTTTCTTGGTATTTTTCTTCAGATTGTGACAGTCTGTTTTCCCATGGATAAACAGTATTTCCTCTGAGTGGATCACTCATACATACATGAAGTCTCTGAAGTCCGATAATTTTTTTTCCTTTTGTAGTGGGTCTTCTCTTAATAGACTTTGAAAGATGTATTTTAAACAAATTCCAAAACATGTCCAGCTGTCCAAAGAATAAGAACAGTGTAAAGTTAGTGAAGTCCTAAGAATTTATTAGGACAAACATTGCCTGGCACAAAAATTTAAATAAGTCATTCAGGGTTACCTTACATGGTTTATATAATTTCAATTCTACTGTTTTGTAGAATTATTAATAGGTTTAGGATATTTCCAGGGTACTTACAAGGTTAATATCTCAGCAATTTAAAGTTCATGCCACAACTAGATAGCATACTTAATGGCAGCAAAGCTTCAAACAAATTTCTTGCAACATTAGCTGCATTTAAAAGTATAATCTTATGCTGCTTCCTCTTGTTCAGCAGCATTTCAGAATAATTGAAGAGACCATGTATTTACAGTGGAGAAAATAGCATACACTATTAACACTGCTTATGATGCTTATCATTATTTAGATGCAAAGTCTAAAAAAATATTGACGAAATAATGTTCTAAATATATTCTCATTAAATAGGAAACATCAGCAGAAGAACCTATCAGCACATGGTTATATTTTTAAAAAATACTTGAAGAAATAGATTCAAGTTTAGTAAGTGTTCTTAAAGATTATATGTCCATTTTTTAAAATGGACAATTCATCTAAGGCACTGTCTGCTGCATTTACTTGAAAAGAATCCTCGTGGATTCGGTGAGAATTGACTGAAACTGGCTGAGGTTTTTGTCTTTGCTTTTGGTTTTAGCTGGTGATTTGTTGCTTGGGGTATTTACTAGTTTATTTATTTAAATAGGAGCTGAGCATTCAGATTCCCATTTAAGTTCTATCAAGCCTGGTGCTCGAACATGACAGTTGATGCCTAATTCTCATCAGCCACCTTAGGAGAGTTTCACTGTTAACATTGAGAACATTGGTGCGTTCACCATCCACTCTTTAGAAAATCTTAATCAAAAGCTTACTCTTTAAAGGCAGCTAATGTTGTAGGAAATCTCATTGGAGCTCTGCTCTCCTTAAGTACATTATCTAGCTGCAGTACAACCTTAAAAGGTTAAGATGTTAACTTTGGCTTTACACTACAGAGACTGTTCTACAAATACTGATAGTGTAATACTGAGTTTTCTTAAAACAAGGAGGGGATGAAGCAAGCAACTTTTGGACTTTAAAAGAGTAGTAGAAGTACTTAAAATAAAAAACTTATAAAAATAAAGCATGGCTCAAGTTTGTCCTTTGAATAATCCTGACATGTTTGTATTACGGTGGTTTGGGAAGCACATAAAGTGCTTATAACTCTCCCATGCACATGTACATTGAGTATGAGCCTTTTTACTTTTGTGTTTAGTGGTGGCCAAACATGTCTCAAGTGTTGCCCTGAATCATGGCCTAGGTGCATAACTTCAGCAATCTACTTTTGCCCAGTCATTATATGCAGATTGTGAAGACTTGACATGTATGACTAGTACATAATGAGCATTATCCAAACTTCTAAAGAAGGGCTCTCTGTGTATAATATATTCAGGACTGACTGCTGGGTTTGGTGTTTTGTGTCTGGGGCTTTCAGTCTATTTCAAGTGAAAATATGTAATTCCAGGCCACTCTTCCAATACATCACAGTCATTTTCTGCACTTTAGTTGTTTTTCTCTCCATTTTTCCCACAAAATAAAACATCATTACAGCAGGTTTAAAGTGCACTTTAGTGCCTGCAATCTTCCCATGCTATTCTTTAATATTTCATCATTAAATAGCAAAATAACCTGATATGATCCTAATTTAGTGCCAATTACACTGCATTGATCAAAGTGACCTTTTCATACTGGAGCACAAAAATCAATCCTGCTGCACAACAAATGTCAGGGGGATGAGAGCAACATATAATCTGTGACAATCAAAACATTACTTACAAATGAAATCACCAATGACCTGCATGCCAAGGCAATTTCTGCATAATGTGCACTGGTTTTATTTGCAGCTTTTGTTGGGATTTTTTGTCTTGTTTTGTTCCCCACTGTCTGCTGCCAGACATAGTTGTGTTATTTCACAGTTTCACTGACAGCACTGAAAATGGTTGAAGCTCTATGACTGATATAAAAATAATCACACAAAGTGACTATAACCCATTATGCCTCTTTGATGTTCAGAAAAGTATAATTTTCTGGGGATCCAAAATTCAGATTGTCTTCTAACAATGTTCCTGTGATGTATTTGGTGATATTTCAAAATGTAGCCAAATTGACTAGGTCAGCCATAAGGAGGTGAGTGAAAAGCAACTGCTCAGGGATCCCCAGTGTTCTGCCTTCAGTCAGTGACCCACAAGCCAGAGTTTGACATAGATATTAGATCTGCAAAGTTAATGACAACATTGCAGTGACATTAATGATATTTGTACTTTACCCATTATGTCCCTGTCAGTTTTAGGGTCCAAATGGGGAGGCATTTGGCTGCACAGGCAGTATCATCTACCAGCTGTAGCTAGAAGCCACCTGACCTATCTAGATCTGTAATTCAAAAGAGAAAATTGATTTTAGGTTACTTTTCAGGATTGATTTTTTTAATCATATAATAAAAGTATCTAAATTTTAACTTGTTTTGTGTTTTGCTCATAATTAATCAGGGGTGACCCATCCAGTGAAAAAATTCTTTACCCACAACCAAGACAATTCAAATTGACTTGTGAATCTTCAACTCATTAATCAAAGCTAGTAACAATGTAGTTAAAATCATATTGTTAAAATCTGCACTTTTCACCTATTCCACTAGTGTGGGCATGCCACAAGACCAGAAGATCTGAATCTGTGTGTAAACTATGTCCTCTTCAAGCATGTAGACTGTTGAGGTTTTTGGGTCTTCAAGCATGTAGACTTCCAGCATGTAAACTGCTGAGGTCTTCTTCAAGCATTTAGTTGTACAGAAACAGCTGGGTCTCTGCAAGGTAAAAATCCATCTCCTCCAGTACTCAGGTGAGACTTGCAGGATTTGGGAGTTGAGATCTGCCCGTGGCAGTTTGTCAGCTCTTGGCTGAGGAATTTAATCTCTTTGTGTATTAGTTGCTTTCCTGAAACTTAGATGCGGTATTTATACTTCACTCTTAGATTTTGTCTTTTCAGATGGAAGCTGGATGCTCCTAGATGATAGGTTAATGAGCAAAGCCTGTTTTAGAGATAGCTGTGTCATGGCCTTGTTCAAGATAAGGAGTGGGATCTTGAAATGCATTCAGTCAAATTGTTTGAAAATGTTTCACTCTACTTTGCAAACATGCTTGGTAAAGGATTATGTCCAAAGAATTGAGGTAATTCTCAAGGGTTGGGTTTTTTGTTTGTTTGTTTTGTTTGTTTTGTTTTGTTCTGTAGCTGTTCTCTAGAGAGAAAGTGTTCTGATTGAAATAATTTATCCATAAGAAAAATCTCCAAGGCCTGGATATTTTCCCTGCTCATGCACACTAATCTGCTAATCAACCAAGAATGAGAGAGCATGGGAAAACCTAACTCTTAATATCAGTCTCAAAAGTGCTTGTTCTTCCAGATGCTTTAACTTCAGATCCAAAATAGACAAAAAAAATAGAATAATTAGGGGGAGAGATTGTCAGGGTTTTATCATCCCTATTACTGTTCTGGGGGTCACAAAACACTTGCTTTTATAGCACTTCACTGATAATGAGACTGAACAATCTCAGATAGGAATATCTAAAAAAGGGAAGCTAGCTGTGCTTTCTACCTCAGAGATGAATGAATGAAAGCTTTGGTGCAGCACTTGAGATCCTTGAGGGCCTCTGCATCAAGGTTAAAGAGTCCTTTTGGGTCCTAAACAGAAAACTACAATCTTGGGAAGTTCACATACATTTGCTATATTTTTCCTTACTTTCAGTAGCTTTTCCTAGAGATACAGTCTGTGTTTTACTCACCAGGCTGATTAAAGCTCAGTTCATTCTCATGACCATATAACAAGAATATATCTCTTTCTAGAAAGTCCATTAGCAAACATGATTTATGACTGACAATTCCACATCTTTGTATGTAGCTCTGGTAAGAACTAAATAATATTCAAGACCTGGTTATGAACCAAATCCAATTCATTTCACACTGATGCAGAATTAGTTTCAGACTAATGTAAAGGAACAGTATGGGCAGACTGTTAAGGTGACTTCTTTATTTTGAACATATTCTTCAGGGCAATTTGCAGCTTAACAGCTTCACCATAAATGATGTGATTAAGTTTTATACATTTCTGTATATTTGATGTATTTACCCAAATGCAGCTGTCATTTTGTATCCTGTTTCAAATGTTTAGAGCTAAATCAGTTGTTTGGAGCAATCACAATTTGCAAAGACAATTTTTTTCATTGTTAAGCAGCAATGCAAATATGAACTGACAAAATAAGGATGACTATATAGATCTGGACAAAGCAATTTTTTTCCATCATAGTAGGAGACTGTAAAATTTATTCACCATTAAAGAATCAGTTGAACAGATCCACTAATTCATCATTTCTGGCAGACATAGACAATGTAATCGTTTGCATCACAACATCCAAAATATCCATTCAAAACAGCTGCCTCAACTCAACTTCTAGCAAGTCCAGCTCTTTCTTTAAAAGCAAAGTTGCTGCTTTCTTTCAGCATTTCACTGTGAGGCAGGACTGCAAATGGGAGACTAGTGGTCTGCGGTAATCAAAATCTGTGTTTGGCTGATTACAGCATTTTAATAATTATTGATTTATTACATTTGTTTTGATTTTTTTTACATTATAGAATTATAAATAGGGATATACTTCATAATGGATCATATAGGGCTCAGTATAAAATACATAGTATTTATTGAATAAAAGGATATATATTTATAAGTCTTAATTTGCGGCCTAACATATGGACAGTAGGTGTCTCAGGTAGAAAGAACCTTTCATCTCACAGGGAAATATAAAGAAAAGTACCAAAAGAAGAAGCAAAAGTTTAGGATTGACCTATCAATAACCAGTAAACCTTATCTAGAGGTTTAGGATCTTCAGTTCCTAAACTGAATCTAGAGGTTTAGGATCTTCATGTGCCATGTGTGCCACTAAAATGGAGGACAAAATGAATTTAGACAACAGTTTAGGGCTAACTCTGAAGTCAGTGCTAAAAAGAGGAAATGCATCAAATAACTCTTTAAATAACAAGCCAATGAATGACATTCAATTAATTTTTTTATGTATCAAATGAACATATATGACTGTTAGACTTCAATACATTATTTAACCTACTTTAAAACTCAACTAAGCTTTGAAATACTTAAGCCATAGACTACCAGGGCTGCATTCCATTTTCTTGGGCAAGACATTACCAGTGTGCTGGGTAATGCTATCTCTAAAGCTTGTATGTTTTAGCATAAGAGGTACTTAGAATTATTAGGTTTCTATTGATTCTGAATGCCACAATTTCTATGAACATCTGATTTCTTTCTTATCTGTATTCTTTTAGATCTATATGTCCAAATTGCATTCAGAAATGTAATCCTCAGACACTAGAGAAAACTAATCATTTGTCTACTCCAGTTATAAATCATACCTTATTAGAGAAAATCAAATTTTCTGTGATCCCAGAACAGAAAATTATGAACTTAATTCTTTACAAATTGCAGAGGAGATAATATCCGATAATCCATTAAGCACATCTCAATCAATATCTATCACTGTAATGTAAAGCACACTGATAAGGATATGTGTATTGCTGATTAAGAGTATCACTATAGTGGTAGTGTATACAAATTTCAAAGAAGTGAAATTAATAGATTACTGATGTATCAAGAAACTAATTTCATTCAAGCTCAAGAGTGAGGTATTTTGCATGCTTCAGAATCTGAGTCAAAATGTATTAACACCTGCAAGTTTTAAAATACAACAAAGTAGTGTCTCACATGTAATGAAAGAAACTAACTTCACATGAGAAAGTGTGTAGAAGCTCACAGTTAACATGATCCAGTCCAAATGTTGTGTGCTTAAGTAGAAAGATTCTTACCAACTTCACCAGGCTATTGGAAGACCTCTGCAGTCTGGTATTACATATTTCCTTAAAAAAAAACCCGAAAACACACAAATAACATTTTAAAAATAAAGGATAGCTTTCACAGGAAATTAATAGGACCTGCCACACTTATACTTTGCTTTAAGCTTGTCTTGGAATGAGTTTTCTGCCTGTGTATTTATGCACTAGAAAATCCTAACTGACCTGGAGCAGATTAAGTGATTATAGTGTGCAATTCAACAAATTCCAGAAACACGTTTCAAGTCCCTGAGTCACTCACATGCTGTTCAACTGTTTATGCACTGTGAAAAATGGCTGCATGACAAGCATGCAGAAGGAAACTATTCTTATCAAGACAGTAGTTAGTTTTGTGTGGCTTCTGCTAAACTGACCTGCCAACGTCCTATCCCAGCATATGTTCTAAATAGTTCTTAATGAACTACAAGTAAATCAAGGAAAGGAAGTAAGTCTTGCATACTTTCTATGTAAATCTTTTTTAAAGCTCAAAAATAATTATTCCTTCTTATGAGATGTTACTTGTGTCAGTAAATTAGTGTTTCTGAGCACAGGTAAGCATATTTTGTTGGTAAATCTAAAGGAAATGTTAATTATATGAAATAATTTCCTCTTTGCAAGACAAAGGGGTGGCACTTGAAACCTCTCCTTTTCTATCATACAAAGTCTTCTTCCAGTCTGAACAGAGCAAGCAATTCTAGGAGTTCCATTTGTTTAAGAAAATAGGTCTAAATTGATTAAACTAATCATTTTATTCTAACTGCTCTTTTTAAAGACAACTGCTGATTACATGCCCCTTTTGTAGCTGTAGCTGAGCCTGAGATGGTACAAAATAACCATCTTGCCAGTTGTCACAACTATTTGCTCATTCTTTAATTAAACATAATATATAAAACCGTATAATTTACATCTAATTGGGAAACATCTTCTTCAGTCAGAAGGCAGCATAGTGTGATGGCATAAGTAGAAGCTTGGGTGTCAACAGGTCTGAGCTACTGTCCAACTGGAGAATCACAGCTGGCCTGGCCAAGATTTCTTAATCTTCACGTTTAAAAATCTCATTTATTTACAAAGGATTATTTCAGTTAACCATTGACTTCATGGGTATACTGTGAGGGTTGGTGTATTGCAGACCTTAAAATAGGATAAAATTTAGCACTGACTTGCAGGAGCAGTATACTGTGATAATAGAAAGACTGTGGTTAAATAAAGCAAAAAAAGGACTGTAACTGCAGGTTTGTCTTAAAAAAACCCCACTAAACAGAATAAAACCCTGTTTCGAAGTCATGTTCTGGTTTGCCACAGAGTTTAATGTTGTTGAGGAGTCGAATTGTAAATATAATAATCGAACTCCATTAAATAACAGGAGTGGGTTTATCCAAGGAGAGATTGGGAGCCAGCCAAACTTCACAAAAATGCTTGGTGGAAGAGAGGCATAGGATTGAAGAAGTCCTCTCCACACAGGCTGAACACAAAGGAAAGCAGCTCTGTGGAGAAGTACCTGGGGGTCCTGGTGCACAGCAATCTGTCCATGAGCCAGCAGTGCCCTGGTGGCCAAGAAGGCCAAAGGGATCCTGGGGTTCATTAGGAAAAGCACTGGCAGCAGGCCAAGGGAGGTGATCCTGCCCCTCTGCTCAGCCCTGGTGAGGCACATCTGGAGTGCTGTGTCCAGTTCTGGGCTCCTCGGGACAAGGCAGACCTGGAGCTGTTGGATGGAGGGCAGTGGAGGCTCCAGTGGAGGGCAACAGAGATGATCAAGGGACTGGAGTGTCCTCTTATGAGGAAAGGCTGAGGGAGCTGGGCCTGTTCAGCCTCAGGAAGAGGTGACTGAGAGGGCACCTCATCAGTGCCTATCAGTATCTGAAGGGAGGGTGCCAAGAAGATGATCCAGGCTCTTCACAGTGTCAATCAACAGGACAAGAACAAATGGCCAGAAACTGATGCACAGGAAGTTCCAGCTGCATATGAGGAAAAACTTCTTTACTGTAAACTGCCACATATGTTATTTAGTTCAGTTCTAAAACCAACTGTTTTACCGAAGGCTACAGCTTTTGTATTTTGCCACAGAAATCAAATGCTAACAAAACATCATTTAGTGTAACAGGCTGGTTTATTTTCTTTTTGGGTATTCAGTGTTCATTCAAAACTTTATATTGTCTTGAGATCTCACACTGCTCTTTAAAGTATCTCCTTTTTCCTCAGAAAGACTCAAAAGGAGGAACCTTTAGAAGTAAAGGAACAATCTATTATTATTCATGATCTGGTATACCTATTATCAGCAGTGCATTTAACTGAACAGGCCAGCATCCATGCTGCAGTCTAAGTTAATCTCTTCCTTTTCTGATTGAGAGCTCTTTTTCTCAAACAAAGCAAAAAGCATTAAGGTAAAATATGCCCAAAGGTCCTTTTATTGCATACAAAAATTAACCAGGACCCTTTTCCCACACATGGGAATACATATGCTGTTAAATTTAAAACAATGAAAATGACTGCTTGTGTACTGATAGGGAAGTGGTACCTGTATTTTTGGGGATAATGTCTTTCTCATCGTTAGACTAAAGGTTTATCAGCCATGAAATTTTTAGATTTTTCTCTTTTTTTTGGAGCAACATGCATCATGGTTTTTACATACTTTGATCTCCAAATACACTCTTTCCTGGAGAATTTTCTGCTGCCAAGGAAAATTTGTCACAATCTGGTAAATTTACACAGCAAACCTCTTTTATGCACAAGTGTTTTATGAGCTGCACTATTCACTGCTATCCACAGGGAATTCAGAAGTGCCATAGAAACAGAATCTTCTCCATACACCATGCCCTGCCTACACTGAAAATTAAACATTACATAAAGCACATACAAAGTTAGGCAATTAGCAGACCTTTATGCCCTGCAGTTTGATCCTGTGTTATCCTCCATGCCATAGCTTGAATCAATACCATTACCAACTTTACTTTTTGTGCCCATATTAAACACATTCAAGCCCCAATACACTGGAAGTTGCCAAAATTCTGACTAGTAAAAGTTGCAGGTTGCCAAACCAGCACACCATTCTCTGTTGCTTTAGGACATGAAATAAAATGATGCAGACACTGGACTCTCCAAGGTAAAAAAGAGGGCAGTTTAATTTCTGACTCCAACATTTAAAGATTTTTAAAGGTGACAGTGGATTGGAGGATGACAGCGCTATTTCTCCAATGACACTGAACAAACCAACAGTCCATCAAATTTCTCCTCCTCCATAAAAGAATGTAAAACAAGAAGTTATTTACATAAAGTATGTGAGAAAGTGTGTTACAAGAACGTAAACATCAGAAGGCTTAGAAGAATTTAAAAAACAGGGCGACAATTCTTTGAACAGGTCACCGGGCCTTTGGCCCCTGTGCAAGCAGGAGCCGGACCTTTTGCTGGGGACAAGTTCCAATACTGAAGGAACAGGACTGAAGAGCAGACAGAATATGACTTAGCCAATGATACCATTATTGCACTAAACCCTCATTTTGTATTTCATACTCCACTCCTCTACTCTTGCTGCAGATAGCTATGGATTAAAGCCGGAGAACACGGGAATGCTGGTACAACCAAAAATCAGCATTCACAAAGAGATATATCATACACAGTAGACTGAATCAATAACCTGAACAGAATCAGAAAGAAAATAATAAGGACAAATACCCTTATTCAGGTTATGACCATCAGGAGCTTAAATGATAGTTTTTGCTTAGACCATTAAGGAACACTCTTCACATCTCACCCTAGATCACAGGTTGTCCCCTTTCCAGCTCAGACCTTGGGTACAGCTGATTTCTTCCAAGGAGTCCTTGAAAAATAGCTGTCACAAAAAAACCCACTGTGTAATGGATGGTCCAAAAGCACCACAAGCTGTTGGATGTTATGAAACTCACTGCCACTGGGCGCCTTTTGGGGACAATTTTCCATACCTCCCAGCAGTGAGAACCATCATACAAGGGCTGGGGAGAGAGGAGCCATGTTCAGCTCAGGCTGCATCCACATTTGTTCAGCCTGCTTGCAGCATGGCAGTTCAGGCAACCATGCAAGCTGGAGGTTATTTTTGCTATCTTCTGCATCTACAAATACCTTTCTCATATAAAAATAACACAAGATCTTAGGTTCCCCTTTAATTGAGTGACTCTTCAGGTTTACATTCTATTTTCTCCAGTTTTCCTCTTTGTAAGAGACACTCACTCTTCATAAAATTTGCAAGTAAAAGTCCTTTCCTATTTACAGATTTCTAAAGTAAAAGATTTGAGGAAAAAGTCAAGCATTATTAAACTCTTGCTTTAAAAAACCCCATTGATCATTTGTTTTAATGCCAGCACAAGGTTTATAAAAAGCCTACCTTTCATTTATGGGAAAAGTAATATTTTTTCCTGGTATTTAATACATACATTATTAGATTAATGAATTTATTTATTAAATTGATCCATCATATCATCTGTGCATGTATTTTCAGTATCTGTGAATGTCTTTTCAGTAACATATCCATTTTTACACCTCTTGATTCAAAACAGATTCACAAGTTTTGAATGAAAATTCTGGTGAAAATGCACCTTTATCAACACAGAGAATTCAACAGACCAGCAGGATTTCACCTGGAAAACCTGGCTTCAAGTCAGGCTTTGCAGAAGTCAGATAAGAAATCCGATTTTATCCAAGTTCCAAAGCCCTATCTTCAATGAATGAGCAAGTTTATTTTACTCTTCCAGAAATGCTTGACCCCAGACAGTTTTGAATTGCAAGAAAAAATAGATATGCCTTAAGCATTTATTATTGCCTTGAAAAAGCAACACATGAAACTTCCAGAACAGTGAAACATCAGAAATTTTTAAATTTCTGATTAGATATGTTGAAGTTAATAGATAACTAATATCTTCTTCAAAACAGTACGAAATTCATTATTGAAGTTTCCATTCTATCTGGTTTGTTCCTAGAAATAAAAATAGAATTAATAACTACTATGATGATGGAGAATAGAAAACCTAAATGCAATGTTACAGAACATATGTAATAAAGTGACAATTTTGCATTAACATTTATATTTTGGAGTATAGAAATCATTGTGAAAGCCTATATTATACTGCCATGATCTCAGAGCCTAAAGCATTCCATAAAATTGTTCTGGAGATCTTAGTATTGCAAAATATGGAGAGTATGGAAATAAAAATACATTAATAAAAATCGACATTTTCTCAACTATGCAAATTAGGTTTTGGCAAGGTAAGTGAAAAATAAAAGTGGAAAGGAGGAAAAAATGTTATTCAAGCCTTTCGGTGAGTAAGAATAGGTGTGACTGAAATAAACACACTATAACCTATGTGAATAATGTAGTCCAGCAGTCTCTGGGCTCCAGGTGAGTGAGTGGGATGATACATGTTGATGCCAACTGATGGCATGAATTCACCAATCTATTAAAATTAGAATATTACATTCTTAAAAACCAGCTCTAGAATGTGGGCCAAACCCAGGACATGGCTTAAACAGAAGCACAGAATAGTTTGGAAGACAAACTCGCCTTGGCCTGAAAATATCTCTCCAGCCTATCTGTTGTAATTAAGTGCTGGTGGCCACCAGACAGCATACATTTCCTTAGACAGAAAAGCCCAAGATTTAGCACAGCAGTAAGCCTGAGTGTGGTAACCTGAGCCGAGTAACAAGGGAAGATATACTGAGAATGAAGCACAGCAGAGAGCAAAATCTTGAAATTCGCTTCTCACCGACTTTACAACCTGTAGAGAGAGCCGTGCATCCAGCAGGGAGCCAGCCCTTTCCCTGGGGATGGGTGCCCAGCCTGTCCCTGCCGACCCTCCCGGGCTGGCGCACCTGCCGGCCGCACTGGCCAGGCCCAGCTGAGCGCCTGCTGCCTGCAGGGACGCCGGGATCAGGGGAATTAGTTCTGCTTGCCTTGGGAGGCCAGCCCAGCCGCCACCGCTTCTATTCAAACTCCCCTCCACCACTCAAGCTCAACTGGAACCATTTAGTACCCGCATTGTTCTGCGGTTTTTATTTGTTTCCTTCCACTCAAGCACATGTTAGAAAAGGCGACCCCCCAGCAATCTTTTTTTTTTCCCCCTTTTCACATGACTAAGCGATTATCTTCTTCCTAATCAAAGAGACAGATGAAAAGAGTTTATTAATAAAAGTTCCCCTTCAGGAAGACTGGAAATGAATGATTAGTAAAATACACCCAATTTTACTTATAGACCCCCCTCATAGACAGGCATCTGTGAAGGGTAGGGATGCCAGAATAGTGGTGGGGATTCAGGCATCTGGAAGCTGTTTGCGATATGGATTAGAAGTCAGGCTGCACATAGATACTGCCTGCAGTCACAAAAGCTTGCTCTGTGGAGGGGAAAAAAAATATGCTGCTTGTTTACAGTGCTACTTTTTCCCTTTGCTTGTTATCTGTTCTATTTCTTCCTTCACTCCTCTCTCCCCACACCATTCATGAGCAATTATGTCGGCACTGATATGCCAGCTGGTGGGGCCTGTTAGCCATACCCACCACACCAGCATCTAGGAAAAGGGGAGAAGGAGACAGGAGCTGGGCAAACAACACGGCATTGTGCTTGGGACCGGGGCATTGTCTGCTCCCTGTTGCCAGGGAGTGGGGAAAACAACTCCTGCATGGAGGAGAGCAGACCGAAGATAGTCGCGTCTTCAGCCTGCCGTGTACCCACAGCACATTTAAAACAGTGGTAAATCACTGACACAAACACTCCAAGGGGCTTTAATAAAGACCCGAATATTTAAGCAAGTTTAGAAAGAGTGGTGCTTTCCAGAGAGATCTAGTTTTACCAGCGCGAGTCTGAGATGGTCGCAATATTTACAAGCATTAAACCATCGTAAAAAATCATGTGTAGCCTGAGAAGCATTCTAGTGAATAATTCCATCATACTTGTCTTATGAAATAAATATTAAATACACTCAAAGATACTTCTAAATCTCTCTGGCAATAGGCTTTTCTGATGCTTTCTACTGGTTAAATTAAAATTCTAGTCTCAAAATCAATAAGTAAAGTATAAGATAAGGCTGCTTAAATTCTACATGGTACATTAGAACTCAAATTAAGACAGTATCCCACCTGAGTGTGAGGGGGCTTGGGATCAGGGTTTTAAGCCTTCTATTCGTCCAGTTTTCCTTCAAACAGAAGAAACAAAATCCAAGCCCTTAACTACTTCAAAAAGTCAAAGAAAAAATTTTTTAATGAAATGAAAATTTTAGACAGGGTTGCTTTCAAATTCAGATTCTCATCCTGCATTTAAAAGAAGATAAAATTTCTCCCCTCTCACATCTCATTTGGAAGAAATTGCTTTCTGAAGCAAGGGCATTTCTTTAACTCATTTTTTCAACAGAAATAAAATTAAGCATTAAGCAGCATCTCAAATTCAACTTTTTCCTAGGAGCTTCTCTAAAAAATGCATCTAAGAGTTGACAGAAAATATAGCTGAGGAAAATAGATTTTTGTGCAAACATCTTTCTGAATTTGTCATCATTTTTGATTATTTGAGAAAGACAAAGCAAAATTAATTGGAAGATTACTAAAAAATAATTCAAACATCTCCACATAATTACAATTACAGCAGCATCACAGTAGGGCTATACTATTGCTAATACAGTAAATAAAGTAGGCTATTGCAGTAAATCCAAAATTATTAGATTTAAACTCATGACAATGGATATTCATTTTAGACCTACTGGATTGTATTAGATATATATTTTAAGCCTCTTAAATGCTGACATATTAGAGGTATAAGGAATCTCTGCTTTTGGAGGAAGGACTGCAGAAAAAAAATCCATACCTTGTAAACAACATTCTTAATGCCATTTATGTGTGTTACTTTACAAAAACATATTCTAAACTATATGCATTTATTTCCACAGAACAAAATGATGAACAAGACCAGTTCTGTACAGGTTTTCTTAGGATGGATTTAAGATGATCCCATGACAAAGTAGAGTGGATTTCACTGGCCACTTCTCATTACTGCCAGCATAGTTTTAAATAACACCCCACTATCACACAATCCATATCTGTTAATATTTAGAGAATTCTTTACATAGCATTTGTAGGCTTGTTTATATCATATTTCCATTACAGTAACAATTTACCTATGCAAGTCTTCTTAAAACAGAAAATCACAGCATATTTAAAACTGTTTAAAACCAAATATTTTTCTATCTACATAAATTATCTATAACAGACTCAATACATTATGCTGCATCTTCCCAGATGCAGACATCATGTACATTGTTTCTTAAAACAAAGTAGCTAGTCTCTTCCTTTCTCTTCTTGCAAGTGATGTAGAGTTAAACCCTTCCTTTAACTGGAAAAAAAAAAAAAAAAGATGTAGTGCCCAACAAGAGCCACACTTTTGAGTTGACACCACTATGGAAAACTTCGCAGTTAAAGGACAAAAGAAAAACATTGTCTCAGTAGGTCATCACTGTCCAGGTTCCCATGAGGAAGTCCTTGGGGAAGGCAGAATAGCCTGAGGTTTGTGGTGGCGTTTTTGGTGCTGTTAACATTATGTTTCTGTTTCAGAATGGGTCAAATAATGACAGGTTTGCAAAATGCAAGATATCTGAAAATATTCAAAAGTATTCAGGCATCTCTGACAATCCCACCTTCCTTATGCTTTGTCTGCATTCAACGCCTACACCAAGGAGATTTCCGTGCACACTGTTTATTAAAGAGCAATGAACATCTAAGAAACCAGGCCTTTTTTTCTTGAAGAAGAATTCTATCTACAAAAGAAAACTATGCAATGGTTGGAACTATTGAATATAATATTTACTTTCACATTGAAAGTATGTTTAGGTTTTGTCTTTGTGGGCATTTCACAAATAATATAGAAGTTTTATAAAATGAGAGAAATTTTTTTAATGGAACATCCGCTTTACAGTCCTGGTGTTTGTTAAGCCATATTGCCTTACCTTTTCAGAACAGTACTGATAAAGTAATTTTTAGGAGTGATTTATATTATAGCTGAAAACATTCATATTATTCTTTGGAACCATCTAGCTAAGACATTAACAGAAAATTGAATATAATATTGCAATTTATTTCTTTCTTTAAATATAAGTTCTATATTCAGTATGTATCATGGCTTGATGTGGAAAAATTATTTTTTGCACATTTTCACTTCTCTTTTATTCCTTGATGCTTGGTTTAGACATACTATGTAAATTTGGACACATGCAGCTGTGCACATGTGTTTAAGGATTCAGACTTAAATGCATGATTGTGATATAACCATATGCAATACATTCATATATTTTTGACATGCTCCCAAGCAGCTGATTTTGTGTATTTATGTAGGAAATAGAGTATTTGTTTGCATTTTCCTTTCCATTAAACAAAGACTCTATGATTTTGTCAAACTGCTGTTAAAGGATAACATGTATATATATGACTTAAAATTGCCCATGTAAATGGCCACATACAATTCTGGCCTTCTAGAAAAAAACATAGAATTAATGTTCATCATTAAGTACATAACATTTATATCAAAAAAAGCCCTTGCTTCTTTATGTATTGCCATTATATCTTTAATATTTCCAGAAAACTAAAAAAAATGGGTTTTCTGTCCTTGTTAGATAGAAATGTTGTATGTCTGATGACATTTTTTAATCAAAGTCTCAAACAAAACCCCATGGACTCGATGCGAGTGGTGTAAGTGCAGTTTAAACAGCTGAACGGGTGATGATACAGCCTGCTCCACCATAGAGAAAAATATTTATCTAAACAAATCACTTACATAAATGATTATCAACCCTTTACAAAAGAAATAGAGAAAAAGAGAGAGAAAGAAAAGAAAGAAGGAAAGAGAAAGAAAGAAAGAAAGAAAGAAGGAAAGAGAAAGAAAGAAAGAAAGAAAGAAAGAAAGAAAGAAAGAAAGAAAGAAAGAAAGAAAGAAAGAAAGAAAGAAAGAAAGAAAGAAAGAAAGAAAGAAAGAAAGAAAGAAAGAAAGAAAGAAAGAAAGAAAGAAAGAAAGAAAGAAAGAAAGAAAGAAAGAAAGAAAGAAAGAAAGAAAGAAAGAAAGAAAGAAAGAAAGAAAGAAAGAAAGGAAGGAAGGAAGTGTCGGAAGGAAGTGTCGGAAGGAAGGAAGGAAGTGTCGGAAGGAAGTGTCGGAAGGAAGTGTCGGAAGGAAGTGTCGGAAGGAAGAAAGAAAGAAAGAAAGAAAGAAAGAAAGAAAGAAAGAAAGAAAGAAAGAAAGAAAGAAAGAAAGAAAGAAAGAAAGAAAGAAAGAAAGAAAGAAAGAAAGAAAGAAAGAAAGAAAGAAAGAAAGAAAGAAAGAAAGAAAGAAAGAAAGAAAGAAAGAAAGAAAGAAAGAAAGAAAGAAAGAAAGAAAGAAAGAAAGAAAGAAAGAAAGAAAGAAAGAAAGAAAGAAAGAAAGAAAGAAAGAAAGAAAGAAAGAAAGAAAGAAAGAAAGAATCCAAAAGAGAAAAAGTTTCTGAAATTATGTTTAACATCCAGACACTCTGAGGTGTTTATATGTATGCACGTAAGTGTGTGATCCATACATGTCCCTACCTGCATCTATGTGCAATATGTACAAATTTCATTTTTTCTATCTTGACACAGTTTTGTCTGGAGCTTTGCAGTTTCTGTTCAAGGGGAGTACAAGTGAAGATCTTTGAAGAGGTACATATTTTACTCTGGTGTGGTTGGCCTGCAGCCTCTGTTCTGATCCTCCCTTCTATAAACAATCCTCTCATGATGATCTGTTTGTCCTCTTCCACAAGTGGATAAACTGGATTCTCCCAAAGGCAAAGAGGAGCAGCATAGGTATATTCTGTGGTAAAGACCTTTTAACTGGGAGTTAATCAGCATTCTAATAAAATCTTTTTCAGCTTTGAATGGCAAGGAACATTTGGCCTAATTTCTCATGAAATATCTAAATAAGATGAAACTTAGGCTATTTCCTTAATATGTTCATGTCCAGATTTAAAAAGTAAAAAATAAAATCCATGCTGTTTCCTTAAAAAGTCTTGTTTTAAAAAAATATTAGTGTCATTATATAACCTAACATTTCTCTGTTTTCAAGTATGGTGATTAAGGAGAGAAACCCCTCCTCCCATGGTCATAAGCACAAAATTCCTTTTTGCATTTTACCCATTTATGCTGCCTTAACCAGCATGCCCTCAGTGACCTGAGCCCATGCTTTGCCATTTAAAGTGAAACTAAAGTGATAGAATCTCTTTTTTGCACCTTTTCCCTCTATATCCCTTTCACACCATTATTTATCCAAAACTTTTCAAATATCTAGAGTGCCATTAGTCTTTCAAGTGGGAAAAAATAAAGATATTTCTCTAGGGGAAGCACAGATTATTCTCCACTCCTTCAGAAGTTCCAGCCACAAGATTATTGTTGTGTCTGTGTTCAGTTATCTGTATTTGTTTTAATTGTAACTTTAGCGTTTAACTTTGGATAGAGAGTTTAACCATTTCATAGCTTCTAGCATTTCATCCTACATTATTGTACTTTTCTAGCATTTCATCCTACATATGTACTTTTAATCTAATTTTAAGACAAAAAGCAGCAAAAAACCAATGTGGTTTACTTTTTCTGTGAATCAGCAAAAAACCAATGTGGTTTACTTTTTCCTAGTCAAAAAGTGCTAGATGAAAGTCCAGTGAAAACTGTTAATAAAAAAGCAGATTACAGGGGTAAAACAAATGCTTAACCTATTTCAGCTTAACCCAGTGGGCATCTTTTCACCCTCATCAAAGTGAATTTCTAGTGAGAATCACTTTTTTCTAGTGCAGAAACAAGACCTGGTAACATTTATTAATTTTCATCTAACATCCAGAGTTTATTCCCTGTTTTTCTGCCATCTGAGATAACATGTTCTTTCAAAATTACAACATAGCAGGATGTTTGAAGTTTTTAATCCCTTCTCAAATGCAAGAGGTACAAAGACCAAGTAAAAATCATCCATTTCCTATCACGAAAGTGCCCCACTGTGGAAGTGACATTTTGATTCTGCCAATTAAAATAAAGAAATGCTTATAATTTGCAAAGAAAGCTAATTGATAAATGAAGTGTCACCCACTAGTAGTGGCCTTGGCAGGGTTACATTTCATAATCCCACCAGGTGCCTTGCAATCATGTGCAGGGAGTCACAGAGGGCCAGGATACAGCAGCTCACTCCCTCTTCCCCTGCCCTGACTCCAGGCATCCTTGTCTTTGACCCCTTTGCCAGTCCCACATCCTCTTCCATGGCAGTGCTCAGGGTGGAGGGGCTGGCTGTTGTGGTGTCGCTGGGGCTGGGTGACAGCCCGCTCTCCACAGACAGCACTGTCAGGGAATCACAGACTTCCACATGTACAAGTGAAATTAACTTCTGTTAGTCTGACATTTTCCGCAATCAATACTCACAGGGTCCTTGTCTCTGGGATCAAAATTCATAAATCAAAAGCAGAAAGCATGAAATAAGGTATTTGATAAATCCATTAACTGAAGTGGAAGTGTACTTCTGTCACACTGTTTAAAGACTACAGTAGTGCTGGCTAAAGGAGGAGAAATCCAACAGACACATTAAGTGAAGTGCTGGCTTGTGTTTGTTTGAATACATGGCTCAATCTCACTTGCTGAAGGACTTTATGCCTGGGCAGCAGACAAGTTGGTTTCCCCGGACTCCACACTGCACAGGCTGCCTTCAGAAAGCAGAAAACCACCAACTAACCATTTTCTGATGGACAATCCTCTCCTCCCACTCCAGGACAATCCAAGTTAAAGACAAATCTGCATTGCAAAACATAACACCACTGCAAACCACTTTGGATTCACTAAAGCTGCATGACCCTAATGTGTGGGTCATTGTTTTTAAGGGTTAGAAGGAAGTCCGAGATAAA
This sequence comes from Ammospiza nelsoni, assembly GCF_027579445.1. Classification (NCBI taxonomy): domain Eukaryota; kingdom Metazoa; phylum Chordata; class Aves; order Passeriformes; family Passerellidae; genus Ammospiza; species Ammospiza nelsoni. The sequence continues at coordinate 60,871,007 of NC_080633.1, forward strand.
GATAAGCATCAAGAAAACTTTTGTTACGCTTTCAGTCCAAACATCCCAGTGACTCCCAAAGCCCCAAGGACTATCTGTCCATACAGTTTGGTGACTAGGGATTTTTTTTAACACAGGACCAAATCCATACTTTGTGGGTCTCTTCAAGTGACTGTAGTTCTCCGGGAGCTAAAAATGCATCCCATGGTTGACATGCTCTTAAAATTTACTGTAGAAAGATACACCTGTGTTTTTCAGCTATGATTCATGATATAGAATTAGTGGCAACTGTAAAGTTGAACATACAACTGCATTCTAATGCTACAAATAGCATTGCTTTAACAGAGCTACATTTAAGGCCTACCATGACTGTGTTTGCTGTGATTGAAAACTTCAATGTCTGCTTCAAACTGCCTAATGGCCAAACCTTGTATCTAAAGTGTAATATAAAAGGTAGCAGTAGACAAATTACTGTCATTAGATCATTTCTTTATATCACTTCAGATACTATGACAATACATCTTCCTTCTTTCATGATGTTAAATGAAGACAAAATAGCTGCTTTTGACAAATCCACTTCAACAAAAATCATCTTCAACAAAAATTGCTTCTAAATATTACTCCATGTTATCAATGAAACTCCTATTTTACAGTTTCTGAAATCAGTAGAACAATATTTTCAGCACATCTCATTCTATATTTGCTCACTACCTATCAATGGACAGTTTGATTTTGCTTTTCTCTAATTGCAAGCTATCCAATAATTAGAGCAGGTTTTTTTTCTATACAGATCTTTTGTCTTCTAAGTCTGTCAATAGTTGTGATTTACTAAGAGTCTGAATGTACTCTAATAGACCTATGAGAATGACTTTTTTTTTTGCTGTTATGTACATTCAATAAAGTTTTCCCCCCATCACTTAAAGAATTCTCTTACTTCCTTTTCTGCTCTGAATAATACAGCTCCCCTTGAGAAAACTCATTTTAATAGAATAGAAGTCTTCATTTACTTTTAGATAATAAAATTATTGGGCATGTCTGGCTTACCTGACTATTTATACTTATAGCATCACCCTTATCATGGAACCACTCTAAAATTAAAAATTCTCAATATATTGACCTCTGATATTTACTACTTGACAAAGCATCTACATGTGGGTTGTTTCATCATTCAGGGAGTCTTAGCTGGACATCTTTGGGGAGAAGAATTTTTTGAGTTTTGGTTACAAGCAATATTTAACCCTATTTTTCCTCTTTTTTTTTGTTTTTTCATGAACCCTGTGAATCCTGACTCTATCTCTTCCCATGGTGGAAGCTGAGAAGCCAGAGCAGCTCCTCATCCATTGTGGCTTCCCAAGCAATAAGATCCCCACTCCTTCACACAGTCAATCTGATTCTCACTCTGCCTGGCTGACAGGAGACTGGCAGGGTGAGTGTCCTGGGAAGCTGAAGAGGCAGACAGTCTATCCACTGATGGAAAACCAGCCAGCCAAATGCCATTTTTAGCTTCTCCAAAACTGTCCTGTCAGAAATATGTGGCTTCTAATTTTTTTTTTTCCTGCATGAAGGAAATTTGTTTTCCATTCAGTTCTTTTCAGGGGTTGCTACCAAAGAAGGAACCCAGTGTTACTGAGAGAGCTTTCACTCACTTAAAATTCAGTTAGTTCACTCAGAGCAGAATACCAAGCAGATTGCCTTGCTTAGGACAGTCAGTACAGACAGGAACTTACCTTGAAGTTCTCAGATCTTGATCCAGGACCATAAATTGTTGCACACCTCTCCAGAAGGGCAAGTACCTAATTAGAAATAGGGTAGTAAGGAGAAACCATTAATGTCTTGTTTTTTTTTCTGCTCTCCCTGCCACAAAGTTGACTTAGTTTCCCAGTAAAACCAATCTGAGAAAATTCCTTCCCTTTGCCTATATACCCCACTGACATGCAAAACATTGAAGTTTGGGAAACATGATGCTTCAGTGGACTGTTGAGTCTCATAATATCTATATCTATTTATATCTATATCTCTGCAGAGCCATTTGGGAGAGTGTATGAAAAAATACACTCAGAAGCAGCTAACAAGTGCATAGGTTTCAACACTTTATATGTACAGTTAATACAGTTAGTTTTCAATTTTTCCCAGAATTGCATCTTTTCAGCGTTTTTTTAGTCCTCTGTAAAGTAGGGCAGTCTGTCAATTTTTGCCTCCTTTTCTTGTAGAAAAGGACACATGATTTCTTTTGAGGCTATACAGTATACTAAACCCAGAAATCTTTCAATAGAAACTTACACTGGACAGCAATGTTGTGACTTGAAGTACAATTTGTTTTGGAATTTAAGAACATTATCAGACAAACTATTTAAAAAGGCATCTCATAAACTGAATTAATATTTTAATATGCTTTTGATGCCTAATGAATAATTTTAGCTGTTGTAAAAATAAACAAGAAATCAGGTACTTACAAGTCTTTTGAGACTTATTCAACAAAACAGTGAATTCCTACAACAAGAAATATAACTTCAAAGACCATGCACTATTGCTATATGGTAACTTTAAAAGTTAAGCTTCTCAATGTCATGTCCCATCAAAAGGATATTTGCCTTTTCGTGCAAAAAATAACTAAAATATCATGACAAGTGAAATGGGAAGAATTTATTTTTTCTTTACAGAGACAAAATAAAACTATACGGATAAACCAAGTAGCAAGTTGTCATTTGAAATAGATTGATTTTTTCCTGTTCTTTCTGAGCAAAATATTCTGCTACCTCTTTGATTCTAGTAACAAATACTAATTCCTTCTAATGATCTTCGTTTACTCTTCTAAAGGGAAAGCCCTTGTTAATTTGAGGGGATGTCTAATGGTATGTGTCGATTATAAATATGAAACAAAGCCTTATATACAATCATGCAGTAGTTTGTGTTGGAAAGGGCTTTAAAAGGTCTCTTAGTCCAAACCTCTTAAAATGAGCAGGGACATCTTCAACTATACAGTTTAAGTACTAAATCTTTTTAAATGATAACAATTGTTTATTATTAAACACTTTTCAACAGTACTAAACTGATGCTTCCTGCTATATTCTACCCTGTAGCTCCCAGAAAATCTATTTGACAGCAACAAGCACCAATATAAAAACATCCTCTGCTTTGCCTGTTTTTTCTTATATGGATTTCTCTATTGCAATGACAATAAAAAACAAGACTAATGCTTGCAGTCTATGTGGATGCTGAGACCTTTTTAAAAATTAGGAGGGAAAGAGAAGAGCCTTATTGCAAACACAAGCACAGAAGAGCTCCAGGAGTCAGAGCATTTGCCACTGAAGAGCAACAAGAAGATTAATTTGGTAATGAGAAGAATCATGATAAAAGCATTTACCTCCATGATGATGCAGAGGGAATTTCTCCTTGGTCTGGAAGCTCAGTGATGAGACAGTTTTCTTCCTCTCTATTCTAGGCCCCTTTAATTAAAATTCCTGAAAAAGACAAAGGTGTAGGATTTTAATCTGTGTCTGCTGCTAGAAAGCAAGTTGATCCAGTATTCACCCATATTCCTGAAAATCTTCTCATTTCCCTTTCCTGTTTCTCCAAACATACTTTTCCAAGCAGCTTTATGCCTCCACTATGCAGGAGAGAGGATCCATGTTTCTCTTAGAGCTCCTATCATGCTCTCTATTGGAGCTTTTCCACCAATAGTTCATCCGATTACTATGCTCCCAGCCAGCGTAGATAAAGAAAAAACATGTATGAAAATAATAACTCTCTCTGCAAAGTGTTATAGTTACACTTAACTGTGCCTTCCATCTTTCCTAAAATTTAAATGTAACTTGCTGGTTCTCACTGGGCAAGAAATATGAGAAGCTATTAGTCTTTCATTTTTATTTCATTGGACATAGCTGTTCTAAAAACACATGAACAGGTCAATTTTTTCTTTGCTATACTTTTGCTTTCTGATGTGAAACAAAGGAATAATGGTGAACCATTATTACAGCATCTGCAGTATTCCCTAGCCAAAGTGCAGGGGTTACATCAATTCTGAAATAGAGATATCTAGTCATTTAGGGCAAGGCTGCTTAGTTCTCTTGTAAGTCATACTCCATTATGACTTTTGAATTGCCTAGGGTTCCACAAAGCGTGTTAATTTAATATCTTAAGGCTATGGCCATCACCTAGATGCCCATGGTATAATAAAAAAAGGCAACTTTATTAATTTTTTTCTTTACTAGGAATAGTTTTCCAGAAGCAAGGATGAAGAAAATACTTGCCTTGCTATATTTTCAACCAAAGCCATGGTTGAAAATCAAAGCTATGACAAAAATCAAATCAAAGCTATGACAGATCTTTCTCTGGAAAAGGCTCTCTCCTATGCATTTGGAAGCAGGACAATGCCAGGCAAGCTTTTGGAGTTATATTTTCCATTCTGTCCCAGCATAAAGTTCTGTTGCCAGTTTTCAAATGCTTACAAGACATGTCAGGAGTTGTGTTGTTTATTGCTAATTTTTACACATATACAGTTCACAGTTCAACAAGTGATGAGAAACAAGGAATTGGACATAAATCCTAGTGTGCATGAAGGCAACATTCTTGCCTCTTCCTCCTATCCCTAAATGAGTAGTTGGTGAGTTTGATGGCTGGCTATAAAGAGATTACAACAATAAGGTACTTTAAGCCAGCAACAAAGCAGATGAGAGTCCACAACCTCAATGCAGCAGTTGCAAGCACCTAACTCATTACCTCAGGCTCAAGCAGAAAGAAGGGAGGTTGGTAAAGCATGAGAGCTATTTACAAACAGTTTAAAGTACTATTGTTCCAGTCCTGAATTTGAATGGAAAGCTGTGAGAGAGCTATGTGAAAAGTTTAACAAGCTGGGTATGACAAGCAGAAGAGGAGCCACTATTTACTTGTTAAACTGGTATTAAACAGAAATTGGTAATACCAGCCAGAGGTATTACCAATTTAGTAATTATTTACTAACTACATCAAGGAGCCCTGCCTTTTGCTAGTTGAAACATTCACATTGCCACACACCCAACCAGATTTGGGTGAACATGATCTAAAAAAAAGAAAAAAGCATTTTTCAATGTTTTTCAGGTTCTCCGTTCAGTTCCCTAAACTGAAAATTTTATTAATTAAAAAAAGAGACTGTGGGAAGCAGCCCAATGCAGAAATAAGTGTTATGTGCAAAGAGAGAATGAAACCCTCCTGTTGTCAGGGCTTCTGCCTGTGCCAACTAAAAATCAACACAAAACTTGTTTGAGCCTAAAAAATCATAATTAGAGGCTAGTGCTGCTTTTGACACTAATCCCGAGCCTTTCTTTAAAGCCACGTGTTTCTCTGTGATTGCTATGGAGTCCTAGCTTCCAAGGGAGCTGCTTTCTCTCACCCAGTAACACTGCAGGATGAGGCAGTTTCAAAATACAGAATCGAGCCCAGATCAAGTGCATCTAATCCTTACAAGACCTGCATACTAACTGAAGTTAGGATTTTGGAAATGAATGGGAATAAAACTGCAAGAGAATAATTTAATTTACTTATTGATGCTTACAAGGTAAAATCCACTTTTCTCACTATGCTTATCTTGATAATTATATGCTAACTTAATTTTTCTTCCTTTAGGTAGGTAGCCTAATGTTTTTAAGTCTTTTTCCAATTTGGGATTGCATATTTATTTCAGCTGATACCCTATGAACCACCTGAGCACATTTAAATGCCATCTACCACATAACAAACACTGATTTCCTCCTAGTAGAGGAGGGAGCTGCAGCAGTTACACTGTGTTATTGTACCATAGTGGCAGGCTGCCAATATGTTCATTCACATTTGTAAATTCTGTCTCTTCTGTAAAAGAATAACTATCATAGAACCAAATACTTTGGTAAAATCTCAAATGTTTATCCAAAGCAGTTGTGTCATCTTTGAAACTCTGTGATGGAACATTCCTCTGTTACACAAACAGTAACAATATAGACACAAAATAAATACCTCATTATACATTTACTTGTAATGGGTCTTTCTCCACATCAAGGAAACAATTTGCTGGTTACAAAAAAAAAAAAAAAAAAAAAAAAAGAAAAAAAGCGCCTTAAATGCTGGGTGGTACTTCATGGAATTCTTGCATGTTTAGAGGACTGTTCTAGTTCGGTCATGTCTTTTTCATGGAAACAGAGAATAAATTCATCAAAATGGCAAATCTTCTTTTGAGCCAAAACCTATGAAGATTTTTTGAATAAAGTGACAACTTTGAGTTTCCTTGTAGGCCTGACACGATGCAATTGCCCAGAAAGGCTGCTATTGTTACAGCTGCTGTGTAGATAATGAGTGAGTGCGACACCAGATACTGGTGAAGTGGAAAACAAGGGATTGTTGGCACAGTCCCTGTGTTCTCTTTACAGGACAATTAGAGACACTCTGCGTTGTCAAAACACTTTTCAAGATTTAGTCACAAGTTGGAGACAATCTATCTGTGATTTCTATTGGAAAAAGGTGAACTTGATTTTCTAAAAGTGTGTGAGTGTTTTAGCATAATTAGTTTGAAATAAGAAATGTTATCTGTATTTATTAGAATTTCATAACAAATAGAGATAACAAATTAAATGCAAATAAGTTTTCTATCGGTGTCATTTCAAAGTTTTCCTTGTCTCTACAGTGGAATTCAGACAGATTCTGCATATAATGGGCTGCTTGTAGTGAAAAAAAGGGACTGCATGCTTGGGCAGCGCTCTCTGGCTCTTGCTCCATCATATCTCAGCATAGGGTGTGCATGCCAGCCCATCACCTATCACTTGCATCTCTTTTAAACAGCATGTCACCTGCATCTCTTTTAAACAGGCTGAGGTGAAATATAGTAAGCAGTGTGCCTACAGTTCTGAAGCACAACTCATTTGCACAATAATCTCTTCTTGTTGTGCACACAATATATTAATTTTTAATTGGCTCATACCTCCACTGAACAAGACTATAAAACCACATCCCTTGTTCAAACTTTTGCTTTTTTTGTCTCTGCTGTAAGGTCTGTGCCGTTAACATATGCTTCTTGTATTATAAACCTAATCCTAAGGCTAAGAATGATTTGCTTTTCTAAAAGACGGCTTTATTTATCAGTCAGGAGCTATCTAAGCATCTAAGAACCATGCTGCATTTGTTAGTTTTTGGACTGTGGCTGCAAGGGTACTTTAAATCAGGATCTTTGGTTGGCAGCAGCAGCGGATCATCTCAGTGGAAACTGGCAGGGACCTTTTTAGAGGGTGAGTCTTTGAAGCACAGCATGTGCACTGCCACTGCACCCATTTGCTTTCTGCAGGGTAAGCTTGCCACCATATGGAAACCACATGGATTACTTAGTGGAGGTCAGGCTAACGTTGATAGCATAACTAGATTTTCTATCTCAATTGTAGGAAGTTTGATGGAAACGAAAACACACAGTACAACTGCGGGAGAGGAAATTTGGCTCTTTGTGAACCCTCTTTTGTGCTTTAATACCAGTCTGAGCCATCAATTCAAGGCTGAGTCCTGAATGGATATTAGCTAAGCATTTTTAAGTTAAGGACAATCAACTCTGATTAGTGGTTTCAGTAAGTACAAATGTTGAAAATATCAAATGTGTATACAAATTTGGTGTTTGACTTTCCATTTTCTTCCCTACTTGCACTAAAAAGAGACAGAGCAGACTCCAAGTCTGGTGATATTCCTTAAACAGCTCCATTTTATAGAAAGAACTAACACCAGATTTACAGAGGGGTAATCTAGTTCTAACTTTTCTAGAGTGCTAAATATTTTCCATACAAGCAATTTAATAAATTATTTAGCACTTGGAATTCAAATACATTACTTGTAAGGGCATGACACAAGAATTACAATCACAATTAATGGTATGTCAATACTTTTTAAAGAAAAATATTGATGTCCAATGTGTAATCAGGCACTTACTAGATACTATGATCATCTTTCAATGAATGCCATCCATCTAAGCTGGGCACTCAAATTACACCAAAGACTAAAGTAGAAGAAAAAATGTGGAGTAGAACTGAACTAGAACACAATGAATAGGCAAATTACTATATCTTGCAGATGACACCTTTAACCCTGGACTATGTCCCACGGTTAATACAAAGGGCAAAAATCTTATTGAGTTTTCAAATGAGTTGTAACAAGGTGACAAGTGTCCTACTCCTTTTTCTTCCTCATAACTTTCCCAAAGGAAAAAAAATTCAACTCAGAAGCCTATTTTCTTCATTATATATCAACATGAAAAATTTAGCTATATTTTAACATATAGGATAAATGTGTCTTCACCTCCAGCATTCTCCAGTATGATTTCAAAGATGTTTTTGCTATGAAATTTTCCTATAACATAAAGAATATAACTAATAAAGAACAGTGCTTGATTGGATTCATCAAAATTTACGGCTTTGATTTGGAACCAGAAATGACCCTCCTCTAAAAACACCAGAGGTAACCCTCAGCCACCACATACCACACAGTTGCTCAGTCACATGCTCCCCTCTGGTGGGATGGCTGGGAGAATCAGAAAAAAGGTAGAACCCATAGGTTGAGATAAGAACAATTACAATAATAATAATAATGAAGAAGAAGACGAAGAAGACGAAGAAGATGAAGAAGACGAAGAAGACGACGAAGAGGAAGACGACGAAGAAGAAGACGAAGATGAAGAAGACGATGAAGGAAGATGACGAAGAAGAAGAAGAAGAAGACGAAGATGAAGAAAAAGAAGATGAAGAAGACGATGAAGGAAGATGATGAAGAAGAAGAAGAAGAAGACGAAGATGAAGAAAAAGAAGATGAAGAAGATGATGAAAAAGATGAAGAAGAAGAAGAAGGAGAAGACGAAGAAGAAAAGAAGAAGAAGAAGATGAAGAAGATGATGAAGAAGATGAAGAAGAAGAAGGAGAAGACGAAGAAGAAGAAGAAGAAGAAGAAGAAGAAGAAGAAGAAGAAGAAGAAGAAGAAGAAGAAGAAGAAGAAGAAGAAGAAAGAGAGGTAAAAGAGAGAGAGAGAGAGTAAGGAATAAAAGCCATAAGAAACAAGTAATAGACAACACAACTGGTTTACTGCCTGCTGACAGATGCCCAGCCCATCTCCCAGCAGCATTCAGCCCCACCTAGCCAACTTCCCTCAGTTTATGTGCTGGGCATCATGTTCTGTGGTCTGGAATATCCCTTGGGTGAGTTTGGTCAGCTGTCCTGGCCATGCTCCCTCCCAGGTCCCTCTGCAGCTCCTCACTTGGCAGAGCATGTGCCATGTTTCCCAAACTTGCCAGTGATTTATGTGTATTTTTACCTCTAAAGCTTCTTAGTCAGTGGCATAAAACTGCTCCTTCTGAAGAGCAACAAACACTGTCAGTAGGTCATGCCAGCACTCAGGAAATTAATAGAACAAGCTCTTCCATGTACCTGTGACAGAGGGTACAAAGCACCAGGTGTCCCTGTCCTTGCTGGAGACTGCTGTGAGAGTCATGACACACAGGGCAAAGCTTCATTCAAAGACCTGGATCGTGCTGGATTCCTGCAATCCACCGCCTGTAATTTGTTTTTCTGTTAATTCAGGCACAGATATGTTTCAGTGCACAAGAACTATCAGACTGCCACATAATTTTATGAGAAATTGAGGAAATATTATGATTACCAAATTGAAGAGGAAAATAGGAGTTAATGAAAGGTATGATTATAACACAGTTACATTAAATTCTTGGTGACAGGAATTTTTATCTTTAAAAATAATGAAAATGGTGAAAACAATTCAGAAAATGTTACCATTTCCATCTTTTTTAAGAATGAAACCTTGAATATAAATTATTATGATTATAAATAGTTTTCTTCCAAAAACCCCATGGTTTTCGGTTTTATTTTTAAAAACAATTCTCATCTTGGTCTAAAGACATTTTATGGAAAAAATATCTCAAAATATCTTTCAAGCAGAGAAAGAAAGGAAATATCCTGACAATTTGTGATTTTTTTTTTTTCTCCCACCACTGAAAAACACCCAAACAAACTCCTTTATTCCTTCCCTGAAAGATTTTCCATTTAAAAAGATTTTTGCCTGGAAGGGACAAGTAATGTTTCTCAATTTTAATATGTTAATTAATTGCCAGATTATAATTTCTATGGAATTGAATTTGAATTCCATATTTATATTTAATGAATTAACTAGGACTAATTTAATTGTAATGAACACCAACACATTTAATGATGATTGGTTGCTTATTTTAAAAAATGCATAATGAATATTCTAATTTTCTGAGGATTGTTGTTGACAATTTCATTTTGTTTTATTTGTGTATCAACTGAAAAAGCACCTTGAGGGATATTTCTCACCTCACCTCATTGACTATGGCTGCTCTTTGGAGGGGCTAAAAAATTTTCACTGTGGTTTTAAGTATGGTATGATTCTGAGCCTCAGAACTTGTCTAACTTCACTAAAATTATTGATACTTTCCTAGATTTGAATTTCCATGGAAGAAAAACAAACCCCTTTCATGTGGAAAAGAAATAAACTGGATCTTTGCTTCTTTGGGAGAAGGGAAATAGAGGGAAGGACACAGCTAGGCTAAAAAAGCAAAGAGTAAATTGAGGAAATCATTTCAGAAACTAAAATCTTGTAGCGTCTCAATGCTGAGAGAGGATCTGTAACTCTTCTGCATGCAACTCACCTTCTCTACACATTTTGCCACTACGTTTTTTATCCCCAGCGCTCAGTTCAATCTGCAGCACTGACAATTACTACAGGCTTTTTCACATTATGTCACTCATTCTCAAAACAGCACTAGTCAATTCAATGTTCTAAATGCAGCAAGAAGGAAAGGAAGAAAACTAAACAAAATAAAACAGATCACACCTGGGATAAAAGATCACTCTTCTAGCAAAAGCAGCAAGTTGTGGGGACAAAACCTTACTAGGAATCACCTGAGACTACTGAATCTGTGTGTTCATAATCTCACTGACTGAAGGGTTTACTCTTTTTAGAGGGGAATGCAGGATCTCTCTTCAGTCCCAAAATCCCAGCTTGAAATTACTCTGGTTGCCCCATTCTACCACTGCACTACTGTGGGATCTCAGCACCTCAGGATGGAGGTGCAGAGAGGCCGAGACCACCCTTGGGGGGCTCGGGAATCCTGGAATGTTGCCAGAAGTGTCTGGTGGCTGGACTTTGATCCGACACAGGAGACGACGCCTGTATGAGGACTGGGAGGAATTCACTGGGTGAATGGTGAAGGGATAAGTTAGTTAAAGTGTAAAACACAGGGTTTAGGATTTTGGTACAGGGGGGTCTAAAGAAGTAAGATGGAGGAATTGGGGCGTGTCCTGTTCTTCTTCTTCTTCTTCTTGGCCTCCATCTTCTGTGGTGATGGTGGCACTTTGGGATTGGTTATTACTAAAAGTGCACCGGTTAATAAGGGTAGAAGGTATTGGGGAAAAATGATAAATATTGTACACGTAACTTCAGGTATAAAGATAAGTGACCGCCCCGGGGGCTCGCAGTGTGCCCATGGCTGACTTGCTGTGCAGACCTCTGTCGGGCTGAAAGAAAATCTTTAGATAAACAATTAATAAACACCAAGACCGAGACAAGATCAGAAGTCTCTCCTCGTCCTTTGAAGCGCCGGGCTCTTCAAGGCCATCCCTGGGCCTTTCCAGGCCACCTAAACAGCACCAGAAAACTAACACACTACTGGCAATCTCTGGTGGCCCTTTGGATTTGCCTATGGATATTCCCACTGAAGGCTGCAAAAGAAAATAAATCTATGCCCCTCTTGGGTTTATGATCTCAATATTTTCTCAAAAAAAAAAAAAAAAAGAGAAAGCACAGCTCCTTGGAGAGACAAATTCTAAAAGGGCTATTCAAATACACAGACACAGGTAAGATATCCTTCCAAAAGCACACTAAAAATATTCTGCTTTCTTCGCCCAATTTTCTCAAAACTTCACTGAGGAAAAAAAATGTTATGAATCATTACTTATTGATTGCCTTAAGTGCACTTCTTAGAGTGTGATAGCACAGAGTGATCATATCTGCTCACAAACCTAGTGTAAGCAGATGCCTACCCCAAAACCTATCTATTTATGCAATTAAGTGTGTGGCTGCATAAAGCTCAGTGCATATGAGCAGTAATATTACACCATCCTGACGTGGGTTTCATTGCTGTAGAAATGAAGCCCATATTAAATTTACAAAGGTTACAAAACCATTAGCACTGATGGCTTTTAAGGAGTAAATGTTCACCATGACTCACACTTTGTTCACTTGTGCCATTTGGAAATTAAGTATTCTTAATTGCTGTAATGCACTGCAAGTTCCAACGCTTCTCAGTGACTGAGGCACATAATTCCCCTGTAATTTGAGTAAAGTATTCTAATTGATTAATTGAGTTTTCTTGTAAGATTGTGCAGGAGTTTTAGATGCAAGAAGGTTATCCTTGTTCTACCGAACATAAAAATGCTTGAACCTGCAATATAAAGTAATGTTATAGGTGCTGAGTGAAAGTACACAGCAACACAGTCTAAATAAGATGGCCATTTTTGCTGGCAACAAGTGTGTTGTACTTTACATCAAACATGCACTATAGGAGGTGAGAAGAGATAAAAGCTTTTTTTAAATTCCATTTAACATTTGCTGTCAACCTTGTGCCTTGTGTTGCATGTCATTTATATGATCAATTTTTGTTATGTTTTTGTTTTCCTTGGTGTAACGCTTCTCACTGCATAAAAACAAGGAGCAAGAAAATCATGACATAAACAAACAAAAGAAATGTTATGGAGATTCATCAGTTTTAGGTAGACTTCAAAAATGGGGGGGAAAAAAGTGAGAAAGGTTCTTTCCAACCTGAGCCATTCCATTTTTCTATGAAAGAAAGAAAGGAAGAAAGTAAAAGAGCTGGGAAAAAAAGAACACAAACCCCTCCACAGGGGGTTTTTTGCATTAAAAAATGTACTACTCAACATTGCAGATAGCAAAGTAAAATACTAGCAAATTCATAATGTCACCAGTTGATTGAACCGGCCCAAACCCAGATCAGATATAGGATCACCCCTCAAGTTCCCTTACAGAGAGCTACTTAAGCTGATTGTGCTCCAGGCTTTAGAAGACAGGAGCTAACATACATACATGGACCCTGTAAATTATTTTGTACATCAAAATAAATCAAACTGAATATCAAGTCCTTTTGATAAGATTTTTTCTTACTAGATTTTGCCATTCTTTCTGCAAAATGGTTGAAATGCTATTGAATTTTGAGGTAAAATGACTGTTAGTATTTCCAGTGTGTCACAGGCCATTATAAACTTTACATTAGATGAATAGCAAAATTTCATGTAAAATATAAAGCTTTGACCAAAGATTTCAAAGACATGGCAATCAATAAAATAACTACATGTTGTGTCTGTGTTTTAGCTGAAATGTGACTTCAACTGTAAATAAAAATTTGCTTTGACAACATTTGCTGCCTTTTCTCACTTTTAAAGAAAATGGTCTGCAGCTTCCCCTGGGTTGCTGCACAAATCCAATCTAATTTAAGCAAATTTCAGAAGTCTAGAAGGGTTTCAGGGAACATCTCCTCTGTTGCACTTTCCATTCCTTGCTTTCCTTTCCTAAGCTTTTGATTCCCCCAGAACCATGCTGAAAACACTGGTTTAAAAGGAAAATAATCCCTCTTTTAGTGTAGGGATGTTAATTTGTTGCTTTCCCACAGACTTTGAGGACACTAAGTTTGCGGAGGACTAGGTTCAATATTTATTTACACATTCTGCTGAACCGAACTCCAGCGACCCACAGGTTAGAAGGACAAGCCTCTTCTCTTTTCCACCTCCTTACAGGTCTGGGTCCCTGGGAAACACCTCTGATTTCCTTCACTATTTCTGCCAGGGAGGTGGTAGAGACAGACACCTACAAAGATCTCCCTATTCATTCATTTTGTGTGAGCAACTCTGCTTTAAAGCTACTTGAAGCAGTATTGTAAAATGACAGGAGTGTCTGCCAGGACCAACATTTGCCTGGTAAGGTGTTTATCTGACTCTTCACTACATATTTTTAAAATCCTGACAGTTTTTTGTGTGGATTTATGTGAAGAACATGGAACACATTTCTCTGCCTCATGACAGAGTTTGATGAAGTTTATTGCAGAATTCCAGGTAGGGCTTCAGCTGTATGAGTCTGGAAAAGCCCCAGTTTGAGCTGAGAGATCATTTGAATTAAAGGTGTGCAGCTGATACTTTCTTTGTTGCAAATGTTTAATTCCTTTTTCTTACACATCGTTTCCCTGCCTCCCTTTTGTTGCTTGATTTTTTTTGTATCATTTCTGAAACAGACACATGCTTCCCTTTCTTCACATGGAGTTTATTCCTAACAATGCCTGCCTCTCTGTCACACCAGCTCACAATTTGTATCACCCAATACACTAAGGGCCACAATTCATTTCAGTCATGGTTCAAAGCTATCCTGAAATAATCACAAAGTGACACTGTGAAATTACTGTAAAAAATTGTGCGGCAGTGTCATGACATTTTATAATTGAGACCTCCAGTACTCATAGCTCTATCAAAGCCCATATGGAGGAGGGGAAAAAATTGTGTTTTGACAGACATAGCAGCTTGAGATGTGCAAGCAAGATTGTATAAAGTCAGCCATGTAGAAAGTTATCGGATGTTCCAGTTTGTGCCCCCATGAAATTGGCACAAATCATCTGGATTTGACTTCAGGAAGGTGGTTAGGAGTAACATGAGAGAGTAAACGAGAAGGTAATGGCCACTCAATGACTTAACCTGTGTCACAGGGCAACTAATGTGTCAGCAAAGAATCAAATAAAGATGAATGAGCTTATCAGAGAACCATGCACTGCCTCATTGGGTCCAATTTAATTAAACAAAGGAACTGTTCATATAGAAAGATTAATAGAGCAACCATATACAGTAACTGCTACGAAAGTATATCAGAGAAACACATAAACAGTTAGAGGCAGCTGCTATGCAATATTTTCTCTCATAATACTGATGAAAATCATCAGGTGACCAGAATCATTTGGCCATCTTTTTGGTAAAGGTCTGAACTTATGTGTAATTCACACCAGCTGAAGATGCTGCTTGTATGAACCAGCTAAATGGTGATAAATGGAAATTTGCCTAGTCAATGTACTCTAGAGCTTTCTCGGAGTGTGTGAAACAGGTTGTCCTCTTTGGGGAAGGACTCAAGCATGTCTCCCAAAGGAAATATTGCCATATGAAGTCACTTCTCTTGCATCAGAATACTTCTCTGGATAAGAAAAATATTTGACTTCGGTCACAAAGTACATTTTATTACCCAGAAAATAAAAAAAAAAGTTGATATCAATATAACTTGGAACAGTCAGCCTAGCAAATAATTTACTGTTAAGAAAAATGGAGTGAAGAAGAGGTGGGTAAAAGGAACGAGATGCAGAATTAATCAAGCTTATTTAGAAAAACATAAAGTAGTAGTTTTACACTTTTGAGTTGTAAATACCATTTCACAGTTAGGTAATTTCAGTTTGAAGGCATCACTGTTATAGTCTGGACCAGAATTTGTCAGTGCAAGGCAGCACAGTCCAGCACCACTCTCAGCCTTTGGCTGAATACCACAAGGGCAGCAGAGTATCTTCTGTTTGAGGAGTAGAGCAGCAGTGGTGTTACCTGACAGAGAGCTGTGGCATGCTAGGAAAGGAAATATAGAACTCTGTATTACTGTCTGTACAGAGGCAAAATTTCTCCCTTGCAATGTGAAATGACAGGAAGGAAAGTTCTTGCTTTGAGGTAGCAAGGGGTCTCTACCTAGTAAAAGTACTGTAGTAGTGTCTTAGAATTTTTCATTCCTAGGAGGAATTACTGATTTTAAGAGAGGAGTTTGGACCCTCAAGATCAAAAGAGCCAATAAAATTAAATGTTCAGGCAATTTTACGTCTGGTTCAAACTCCAATTTTGTTTAGATTTTTTTTTTTCTCCTATCACTATGTTTACCACTCCATACAAGAGCTGCAGTTTTTTACTGCTCTAAATAATAATAGCTGCAGCAGTAGCAGCTTGTATGTCCTTTTTTTTAGTTAGCACAGGATTGGAACTGTAAATAGACAGCAATGTTTCATGAGTTTTCACCATCATTTCCCCATTCTTTTCTTTGGACTGAGGCAATGGAAGCATCCTATGAGTAAGCACAGCATTCCCAACAGCCTTTAAAATTTCATTTAGTTTTCTTCCCCTCATTCTAAGCATGCCTGGCTCTCTTGAGTAAAAGTATGAATTTATTTCAGAAAATATCACAAATACAAATTTCACTGAGAAGTTCTGCATCAACTGCAAATTGGAATAACCTAATCGAAGAAGAAGAAAAGTTCAATAAGTTCAGTTCTGGCAAATGAAAACTTACATTGTAATGCTGCAAAGAATTCAAAGTACTGTATTTCATATTCAGGTGGAACTGGTTACATTGAATATTTTGAATTGTAAGGATTGCTCCACTACCACTTTTATCTTCCTTCTACCCTTGTAGATGCTTGTAAGATGTGACAAGCACAGACCTACATCAGATTTTTCAAAAGAGAACCTTTAGCTACGTTTTCTCCATCCAGAAGACTGGCATGGAGAGGTGGGGAGGTAAGGCAGAACTCAAAGGTGCTGGAAGCTGCAGGCCAGCCTGGCTGGTCCAACAGGCAGCAGAGGAAATGGGCTGGGGGTAGGTACCAGTTGCTCTTGTCTGCTTCTCTTCCAGACAGAATGGCTGGATGAGTCTCCAGGCAGCACCAGGGACCGCATCCCTTTAGGAACTAAGACAACCTCCACCTTGCCTTCCGTGGGAAGCAAGGTAGGAAATGTCTTCAGAGAATTGGCCTTTTAAATTGTACCTAAGGTTTCTTCCACACATCCACATGAAGGCTTCACTTCTCTCTCCTCTCTCTACCTCTTATGATCTTTTGGTTTGTCACCTCCCATGTCGTCTTTAACGGTACATCAGCATGTGCATGAATAAATTGAGTTCAGACAAATAGGAATATTCTTAGCTGGGATTGTTCCCTCAAGAAATATGTTTACGCCAGATTTTTGGCTGCCTGTAATTTTACCCTACTGTTTGAATGGCACAAAGCCCACTTGCAGGCTGGTCAGAGCTTAGGGCATAATTGTCAACCAACAGTGGATTAGATGTGTAGTTTCACTACAGTGGAAATTATATTTCCCTTGCTGTGGAAATCCTTTCTTTTTGCATCATTGAACAGTGCAACGACCAGTTTCTTTCAGAGTGACAGGGGTGAATCATATTTTTAAGACAAATTACAAACCAAATCAAAATAAACAAAAAGTTGAAAACAGGAAGAAAAGAAATCATGAAGAAATTACAACTTGATTTCTGAAAATACTGACTTTTTAATGAGAAACCCATAAGCACCTATGAAATTGCTGGCAATTTTATATAAAAGGAAGAGTTTAAAAGACTTTAGTCACTAGTGAGGTGTGAAAAAGGAATGGGGGAATGAGGAGCATTATTGCTGAGGTGGGATGTTAAGAAAATGATCATATGATGTATTTCACAAGACTTTCTTTACCACTATCAAACACACCAATTATGTGACAGTAAGATTAAAAGAATATAAAACTTTCCTCTCAGCTGCTGCCTGCTCAGGATATGAAAAAAGCAACACAATGGTTCCTTGGGCTGCTATGGACAGAAATAAAGAAATTTGGTCCTATCATTTTGGCATAGACAGTGAGCTTGCAGGTTTTCCTTTAAGAAACAGTATATACTATGGTGTTGTGTGAGAGAATCTGCTTCTTCTCTGCATGAATGACTCATTGTTCCTCCAGTAAATGCTCCATTTAGGCATTAGTGCTTTGTCAGCCCAAGACACCTTCTGGAAATAGGTGCAGCAGGATTATTAATTTCGTTTTGCAGGGTGACCCACGTGCACTTAGTGGCAGCACCTTCATTTTCCATGTTGCTGAACTGCACCCAGCATGGACTGGAAGAAAGGAAGAAAACAGGGCATGTCCTGTTTCCCTGATGACTGAGACACAGTGTGAGCTGTCCACCTCACCACATGCAACACCAGGAATTGAAGACCAGTGGTGGGGTTATTTTTGGTTTTGATGGACCTGAATAAAAGTGTATTTCTTCTGAAATTATATAATACATGCTAGTAGTAGGATTCAGCTACTTTTCCTCCCTCTGTCCTCTCAAAAATTGGAGGGCTAGATCCTAAGAGGATGAGATAAAGTATGTCTTGTGGGACATGATAAACAGGAGACCTTTCTCATTTCCTTTCATTGGATGTTTAGTGGGAACATTAAACCAGGATAGGAAAAATCATGTTCAATCTTTTCCTGTAAAGGGGACGTCCTTCCAGGACAGCAATGTGATGGAGATATGATGAGTAATGTGAGAAAAGGCACTATCATTCTCCCTGTGGTAGCTACTCTGTGTTGCATATATTTAAGTAGGGTATGGAACAAAATCTTCCCACTGTTTTTCAGAAGGATGTCCTCATTGTGTTGCCCCATGAATTTCTGAGAAATCTACTGTGAATCAAAAAGTGGGCAAGAGTTTATTTTTGCCGCTCTTCAAAAGAGTGTCCTAACCTCTAAGCCAATGGTCATTTGCAGATGAGTGTCTTTGAGAAAGCTGGCATATTACTCCCCTTCATAAACCATGAGCCACACCTTTCTGTGCTCCACCACCAATACAGTGTGTGTGATGTCCCTGGCTGAGTGTGCCTGGATCAGACCAAGGAGATGATTTTCTCAGAAAAGGCTGTGCTGGTCTTTTCTAGCAGAAACATTTCAACCTATATGAGAAACTGCAAGGAAAATAATGCATTAGCATATGGGCTATAATACCTCCCTGCTCTAAGGGGAGAGTTTAAAAGAGGGAGAAGGGCTACAACATGGACAGTTACCATAATCAGTGAGCAAACAAATTAAAAAAGGAAACATGCACAAATCTTGTACCAGGGTGGTGAAGTCAGAAATGCCCTCTTTGAAAAGCCAGCAGTAGCTCTTTGGAGAATTTGACTCAAACTGAGAAGTTTGCTATGGTAAATGCACTTTTCTACTTAAAGAAATAATTTGTTTTAAAATTTGTTTTTGTAGTGCGCTAACCATGATCCATCCTTAATTAAATGCAGATTTAATATGTGTGTATGTGTATACATACGTAATATATATATTTATGGACTGATCTTCAATAGCTTCTCACATTCCCATCAATTGACTGAAGTTTCCTTTCAAGATGGGGATCAATTTTTTGCAGCATGCTCCCAGCGATACTTTCCAAATTGGAACCAGTGGGGTGCTATGCCCAAATGATCATTCCTGCTGAAGGCAGGATTTATAAGATTAGGAGCAGTGCCCTGCTAACATGGCAATGCCACTTTCAAAGTCTGCACGAAGACTTCCTGTACTATATGTCCCACTCCAGTATGGCAAATGCCAATCCAACAGCAGAATTTCTGAGATCTCTGCATGAGGTGTATTCCACCAAGATTTCAATTTTCTTTACAGAGGGATTGTCTAAAATGCCTATACAGCTTCTTCCCTTCTTAAATTTGTACATTTTACTAATCCCAGCAAAACTAAAGGGAACTCGTTAAAAAGATAAACTTGGTTTTGGATGTGGGCTGGTAGTCAGTGGAGAAATATAATAATTATTTTCTGTCTGCAGTGAAACTATATACATTTCAATGGCTGCAAATTACGTTCTGTTCCAGAATATATGTAAAACAATTTCCAATGACAGAATTTAAATTAACACATGCTTTATACACAATGGAGGAAACATCCCTTCTCCATGTGTTGAAATCAAATGTGATTTTATATAGACAAGCCTGATATATGCTTACAAACATCCCCTGAAATATCATTACACTGTGGAAGGATTAAAAACATTGAATCATGTGGTGACCTTTCAGTAGAACAGAGAATTTAACCCTCAAGTCAAGTTTACTGTTGAGAGTTCACTGTCTCTTAATTTAATGCACTTCTTACTATCAAGCATAAAGCAGAATTACATTTTTGCCTTTTTTTTCCACCAAATTAATTATGTTAGAGGAACTGCTTGGGTAAAAGTAGCATATTCTGAATCATGTTGGGTCTGTTTTGAGTCTCTGCTGGCTAGTGCATCTCATTATACATCAATCTATATAACACCTAGCATACTTGGCTTCTAAAATATGGCAGTGGTTTGCCTACAACAAAGCTGTAGCTGAAGAAGACATCTTACTGAACAAATTAATGTAGCAGCAAAATATGATATATATGCATACTATATTTCTGCTCATACACTACTGTTAACTAACTCTATGCTTTTGCAGAACTCGCACCATGAAGTGAGCTTTCAGATAAAATGAGCAATAGGTCCTGTTCAAAAGAATCAGTTAACCTTTTCCTTTTGTTCACTTTTTAATTTCTGCATGGTTATCTAGGGTACATCTGAACAAGAACAGCAACAATCTAAAATTAAAAAAAAATTACAGAAAGGAAGGAAGGAGCAAGGGAAAGAAAAAAAAGAAAAAAGCAAACTTAAACAATGCCTCTTACTGTGACAGCAACTCTCCCTTAACAGCCTCAAGTGTTTAACATATTGAAACAGTTCATCTTCCTTCAATGAACTTTAATAACTCTGCCAGGTAAGAAGCTATGCTCCATACTTCTTCATGTTGTCTTTTCCCTTCAACATATCTATACTGATCTCCTCATCTGGTCAACTTTACAGCTCCGGTGTTTGGAGACCAGTGAGCACAGTTATTACCATCATCAATAACCTGTCCCACTTTCTCCTCTTCATTTCTCAACCCTTCTCTTTCCCCTTCAAAATCTAATAATAGCTCCTTGCCATGATAGCTGATCAATACAAGAGGGCACCTGTTCACTTTACTCAACACACCATGCTAAAGTAACATGACAAAGGAACAAATATGATTCTGCCTGAATTGTGTCAAGTAACAAGAAAACTATCCAGGAAGTTTCCCTTCGGGGCAAATTTCATGAAACACTACAGATAACCAATTTTTAGACATAGAACTAATCTCTTTCATCTCACTTTCTCTTTTGCTTCAGGTATGATAGTTGGGAGCATTAATACAGACAAACTTGAGGCGGCGGAGGCGGCGCCGGCGCTGCAGCAGCAGCAGCAGCAGCAGCCTGGGAGCCAGCCGTCCGTGCCGGCACCTACATCAGCCTAACGAAGGAAATGGGGAAGGTGCAGTGCTCACCCCCACGCAGAGTGCAGCCATTAGTATGCACATGGAGATCAGCTTTATAGGCTTTATAACACCACAAGGAGCAAAACATTTGCGTATTCTCTTTGACAAGGGATGTTTTCTAAAGTAACGTCAATTCGTGTTTTAAAGAACCGTTCAGTACTTAGCAATATTAATCCTTATTTTTCCACAAATTTGGATGAATGTCTAGTTATCAGCTGTTCATTGGCACTTGAAAAATTTTTTGTTGCCTGTAACTCATATCAAATGTACATTTGAAGTCTGTGCTTGCATGCACACACACTAAAACACCTGGTGTCATAGATAAAGGTCTCTGATAACTCAGTAAAAATATTTGTTTATTAAATATTGCTAGTCCGGTGGGTCTGAACTGCTGAATCACTGTCCAGACAGGAGAATGACAGAGTCCTAAAGGAAGAAATAGGTACTGAGAGAAAGAACTCATTTTAGTTATCTGATTATGGTCAATGATTTGCCTGATTAAACTCTTAATGCACAAGACTCAGAAGTTGATCTAAAATTTTCATATTAAAGAGCATTAAATACTAACCTAACTACTTCATTTCCATGCCCTGAAATAAATCATTCTAATTAATTAAGGTTCTGCAGTCTTCTTTGTGCAGAGGACATATGCTTCTGTCAAACAATCCGGGCTTTTTCTACATACCTGCACATCTACATCTCAAAACAACAGTAAGAGGCAGTACAAATAAATGCCATATTAAATTATCAGATTTAGCTTAATCCTTTCTTTCCCATCCCAGTTTTGTGGGTTAAAAATGAAAAACTGGGAATATTTATTTCTGTGTATTGACTGAACATGTAATTCTAAACTGACAAGATCTTATTTAATTTTCTGTGCAAAAACAAACCAATACTGTAAGCATTTAAATATAGCAGTGCACTTTTAAAAATGCTAGCAGCTGGCTAAGAATGAACTGGTGTTTTAAATGCACAACTGAACAAAAGCTAGTTTTATCTTATTTCTGAACTGAAACTGCGGAACACTTCAATTTCATTTACCGTTTTTAACTCACATTAATGTTTTCCTATTATACTTACCCTACCGGAATGATAATAAATATAGCTTAAGAAGCTGGTTAGTGTTTGAGGAAAACATGTGGTTTTAGAGAAATTTTTTATCTTTTTGATACTAATGCTAAGAATTTTGAATAATAATAATAAAAAACCCAGATCCTGCAGAAATATCAAATGTTTTCCTAGCAAATGTGTTAGATTATTTCCCCTATGATACTTTTCTTCTGTGTGGAGTCAGTTAAAATTCATTTACATTACTAATAGTGATGCATCACTATATTACTAATAGTGATCCTATCTTTATATTACTAATAGTGATGCATCACTTTCTTCTTGGTTTACTATAATATAGCATTTTCAGGCTTAGATAGATTCTAAGCCAGCTCTATACTGTGAGAGGTTAGAGAATTTGTTGCTGTTCTGTGACTACATATTTTAATGCCTAATATTCTCCTACTAATACTTAACATTTTCTGGTATTTTTTATGACTACAAAATCAAGTTGTGGCTTTGGTTAGAAAAGAGAGGAGAATTATTTTCTCTCATGATGACACTGTCATTTCATTTTGAAATAACACACATATCTCTTTACACAACACACAGATAGTTTTATTACTTTTTAAATAACTGTTTTTCAATTTTGCTAAGGTGAATATGACACTACCCTATCTACAGATAGGGTAGTACAAACATTTTGGGATTTAATGAGGAAAAAGATCTTTTTATCACTAAGCAACAACCTTTTTAATAGAGTGGTATTGACTCATTTTCTACACTTAAGTCCCCACATTATTACATAAATTCTGCCATGTGCTAGAGAGGCAGTATGGTTGTGCTGTGTAGATTTGGTTTTATATGGTGAGGGGAACTTGTGCCTTCCTTGTGTGCTTTGTTGTTTCTGTCTGGCTGCAGTGACACCTACTGATGGCAGAACCCTTGAATTGGAGTTGAGGATGGCCAGTCCACTTCATGGATTTTAACAATGCTTCAGGGAGAGGGAATAATGTACAAGGAAGCCACTGGACACAGGCTTAGTAATCTTTCTTAAAGCTTTCTTTTCCATGGCTGGTCAAGAATTAACATTCTCACCGCGCACCAATGGCAAACCAAGGAACAGATCTGATGGCAAGACCTGACGAGGACATGGGCAATTCCCTCCTTATTTAATACTCATCTCTCTGTCCTTCTGTTTCCAATGTTGGTTTGGTTTTTTGTGTTGTTTTTTTTTTTTTTTTTTTTTTTTTTTTTTTTTTTGTTTTGTTTTTTTTTTTTGTAATAGCACCTCCCTGCCATCCTGGGTTCACTGTATATGTGTATATGCTTCAAAAGGCAGCCAGCTATCTGCTGTCCCACCTCTCATACACTTAATTCCAAATAATACTATCGTTAGCAAAGAGTACAGCTCTGGCTGCAACCTAAACCACAACACAATTAACAAAATAATTGCCCCAAGAGACACTGCATTCTGCTAATAGTTAATTGCTTTTTAAAAAATAACATTAATTTCTACTCTGGAACATCTGTGACCCATTCACAGGGCTGAAAAGCAAAAGCAACATTATTGCTGTAGAACCAAGAGAGCCTCCCACTCCCCTCCACAGACCTACACGTGTGTTCCCTCCCATCCTGAAGCACACACATGAACAACACACACATTTTTTCCTTTTTATCATTGTGATTTTGGAAAAATGACAGAAAAGTATCTTAGTTTAAGACAGTGATTCCCAAGGTGCTCTGCTCTGACACAAGATGCCTACAGTCAATGCTTTTCTTTTCCACTGTGGAAAAGCACTGAGACTAGTTCTGAATTTATCATATTATTTAAGTAGCAAATTTTCTCTATTTTATTTTCCATTTGCTTTGCTCTTAGAGTGCAAAGGAGAGCTGTTCATGCCTTTCTCTACACAGCAGGAGTTTTTTCACTTGCTGTTGGCTCTGGCTCAAATATTCATGCGTTATTAGTGCAAAATCTTTGCAAAGCAAAAAGCCACTCTGCTGGGAAACCAGCTCACTGAAGAGAGTGTTCCTTTTGGTAGTAATTAACTGTAATACTGTGGAGGAGTTCTAACAAAGGTGTAAACAAAACAAGAAAATTTACAGCACCGTCTTTTTTTCACCTGAAATATGAGAACTGTTTGCATGTATATCTTCACTTATGTAGGATACGCTGCAGTTATAAAGCTTGCAAAAAAAAAAAGGAGGAACACTAAACATAATTTAAACAAGTAATAAGAACTTAATTTGCCCAAACTGTCAAAAGTATTGCCGACATTTCTTCACATGACAAAGCTCATCACTTCATCACGATTGCCTCAGAACAATATGACTTAGCTTTGAATAGCTGTCCTTAAAATGTGGCAATAGAAAGCAAGTGCAAGGCACCCATTAACACAATCTCAAAAAGTTAAAAGCAAAAGGAGTTGTGCTCCAGGAACCAATTACTGTGTTTGCTACTCGCTAGTGCCACCACATGGAGCGATATTTGAATATAAACCAACCATTACAGAACCAGGAAATTGTCTGTAAATAATACATAGAATACCATACTTCAGTAAGAGAGCAGAGGAAGATATATATATCTCCTCTCTACTGTGCAAAGCTCAGATTGTGCCCTCGTAAAAGTGGAGATGTCCCATTTCTAAGAGCACGAATGCACTATAGTAAAAGCAGAACAGTCAAACTGCTTTATTCCTCCAATAAAAGAAAGAACCATTTGGTAAAAGGATGCATTACACATTTTCTATTTAAATCAGTTTATAAGAAACAGATGTTAAGTTTCCTTTGGTAAGAAAAAGGAAGGGTTATAAATGAATTAAAGTGACTTCTCTGTGGATGTTCTACTCTTCTTTGTTCCTTTAAAATTTTGCATCAAAAGTAAAGCAAGCTGAAATATAAGGTGCCATAATAAGCTGGCATAAGAAGAGAAAATTATATTTAGCTGCCACTTCAATAAAACATGCCAAAGCATCCTGTGCTACAGCACAAGAATCAAACACATGCAAGGCAAATACTTATTAAAACAAAGTGACTGTCAAGCACAAAATACCTATGACATTCCCTATGCTGGCAAATGCAGAGGAGTAGCAGACAAAATGATTGAGTAACAAACCTGCTGTGGTATAATTTCAGTTTCCTATTCAGCTGAAGACACAATACAAGCTGGCTGCAGCACTTGTACAAAACAGGTTTACAGGAAATATTCTGGGGACAATGCTGATCTAGAAAAGGGAGAGACTTAACCACATTTAGGACAACCAGGCAGTTCTAGGTTTTCTTTGTATTTTTTCTTAGCACTTACTCCATATAAGTGTTTTTGGCTTCCCCCTCCCATCCCCTTCCCTATGTCACTAATGTCTTTAAAAAAGCTTTAATTAAATGTCAGCTTCCATGGTCTCTGGACAGCGTTTCACACGTGGCCATCTCGGTGCAGGAGGGCTCAGGCTCCGTGTGGGAATGCTGTCTCCCACATGGCTCCACTGAACTCATCCTTAACGATCTATCCCCACTTACCTAACTTCAACGCTATTTTTCCTGAGACTGCATTAATGAATCCAATAAATAAAGCATTGTATCACCCATGCAGTATAGACATTAATTTTAGAACAAAACATTAATCAATTTAAATTTATGTACTAATGCAGACACAATCAATTTGAACTTCTTATGACAATTAACAAAGCTTTTGCTACATCCCTAAAACACACTGACCCATCAATTATGGTTTGCATCAAACTAATGCTAATGGTACTTCCTTCTTCCTTAGGCTGTCAGCAGCCTACCTGATTGGTCAACTTCAATGCAGCAGATCAATTAATATAAATTATACATGCACGGAAAGATGGGTTAATATCATAAGTTCATTTAATTAATTGTGTTTGATTAAATGAGGTACTTTCATTAGCCCTCTTAGCCATGAACCATATATACATCATAATCCTTTTACAAGCTCAGCCGTCCAGACACAGACCTGACATTGGGAGCATATTCAAATTACCAGCAGCAGCCATGCAAACCTCCCTGCATAATTAACAACTAAACGAGCTGCAGTCACTTAAGCTGAAAAGAAAACTGTTCACATCAACCTCTCTGATACTGTTTAAATTGAAGATGTCATGGGTAAAACAAAGGTGAACAGACAATGGTAATTAAAAATTAAAAAGGACAAGGGGGATTTGCTACTAATGGAAGCAAAGTGAAAAGAGGGCTAAGGGCCTGGTTGTTAAAAAAAAAAAAGAAAAGAAAAAAAAAGGAAAAGGATGCTGGTATTAGGTGATTCTGCTCTTGTTCTCATAACAGTGAGCCAGGGTGAGCAGTGTATGTCAGGCTTCAGAAGGAAAACGATAGCATAGAGACCATCCTATAGGGTTAGTTTATATGGAACACTGCATTAGCAACTGAACCCCTAACACAGGTCAAGGCAAGCAATCTGGGTTTATCCCATATCAGAAATGTGCTATTTCTATTGGAAACATTGCAGTTTCATCAACTTAAAGAAAAATCTGACGAGTGGTCTAAGACAGGCCTCATGTCTCATCTACCTGCTTTGAAAAGAATTCTTTAAAATGGTCTTTCATAGAAGGAACTTTTCTGAGTCTCAATATGAAAAACTACATAAATCTGAAGGCAGTTTTTCTCTCTTCCTTGGTTCAATGCCTGCCCTTCCAGGCACAATTGTAATTCACAGCTGTGCTCAAGATACAGCAAATGCTGCAGCTCAACAGCAGACAAAACAGAAGTGAGAGTATGAAACCTCAGAATAACTTGTTGACTACAACTCTGTAGCATCACTTTGTAAAAAAAAATATTGGTGTGCTATCCTGATCACATTCTACATGTTAAATATGACAAAAGACCATGAGTATCCAGAGCTTCTAGCTGTTGATTAATTTTCTCTGCTAAAAATAAATGTTCATTACTATTATATCACAGGCAGTAAAACACAAGTATGATTTTTCAAGATATTATGAATATACTGGAGAGTTTCTTTTCAATAATTTCAATATAAACCATTACTGAAAATCATACTGTCAATGCAATTCAAAGAAGGCATTAAGGTCCTCCTGATACACAATAATAAAGTCATGTTCAAACTCCTTTCAAAGTCAATTTCAGCATCCACCATTTGAAAGAAACCTCATTACAGTGGAATTCCTTTGAATTAATGAAAAGCATTAGCAGACTCTCTGTCCATGAATGGCCAAAATGAGGCAAGGGTGCTCCATGTCACGGGAGGGGGGGGGGGGGTGGGGTGGTGATAGAAAGACAAAAGAGAGTTCAGAGTAATGCTGACCAGCCATGACTTCCAAAACAGGAGTGAAATTGAGTTAGCTGTCCTGGAAACTCACAGGAGCTTACAGCTGAAGGTAAAAGTCATCCAAGTTGTCCCATTCCTTAGCACAGTGGCTACAGGGATGCTTCACTACCAGATTTCTGCTGTGTACGGACCTGTTACAGAATGTCACTTAAGCACATATTTTTACCACAAGCTGCTGTACAGAAAAATCTTGCTCTGGTCTGGGTAAAAAACCCTACTACCATAAAATAAGCAGTAGTTTCTTTGAGAGTCCAGCATTTTGGTACCTATTACAATGCAAGACCAGGATTTGCTCTTCTGACGTAGACCAGCTACTTGTACTACTCTGTCCTTAGACCATGGGCTGGATTATAGTATGGATGAAAATTATGGCAGTTTTTGACAAAACTAAGGAGAAGAACAATGCTCATGTTACTATATACACTGAATTGTATATGAAAAATATTCTTTAGCATTATTATCTATGTTATACTACTGAGACAGAAAATTCTCAAGGAGAGTGACTGCCTGGAAACTGACAGCTGTCATGTGGAATTTTTATAAATACTTTATTGTATTGCTATGATGAGTTCATATTCCCAGACCCAAAGGTGCTTTACTGCATACATCTGTCTTTAAGCCTGTGCATACTTCCAATAAATAATAATAAATTTATTTGATTAATTGGCATAAGTAAGAGAAAGCAATAGTGCTGCTTATCCACAGAATTGTACCCCCAACTCCTCTCACTCATAAAAGGAAGCAGAATTAGAACTTGATCTCTTACCAGTGTACACATTGAAGCATGTTTCTGTTTGAATACATCTGCAGAGAAGCAGCTGTTAACCCAAACTTTTCTAATTTTTGTGTCAGTGAAATTGCCATTCTGGGATACAGGCATGGAACTGAGGAACAAACTGCAAGTGGTTTCAGGTTGAGAAAGAAGGATAAGTGATGTCTGATCAGAATGAGTATCAAACAGTACAGAAAATATCCCTGCAATCACAGTCTAATGTCAATAATTTCAGTAGTAATACAAACAGATGCTTAATTCATGTAATGACAACCTCTGTCTTGCTATAATTTGCCTTCTCTTTCATACACATTTGTGTTCAAAATGTAACCTTTAAGAACTCAATTCCTGGAGTTTAACTAATCTGCTTTCTCTACTAAAGCATGAATAATATGCCTAAGTATTGCTAATTCAGCATTGAAAAATAAATTACACTTTAAGCCAAACAATTAACCCACAACTTCAAAATGCTCCTATGTTCCATTGAATGTTGCAAGGAGAAATAATGAGGCTGCCCCCTCTGCTGCCCTCATATTAAAATCTATGAAAATTTCAGAGGATCTAGTAATATTAAATCAAGTTGCTGCTGACTCAAAGCTCCATCCAATAACTCATCATAAAAGCAGCCTTAGTCCAAGGTTTAAAATTATTCCACTGTGGCTCTTCCTAGGGGTATTCCCCCAGAAGATGTAACACACGTGCCTGTTGACACAACACGTGCCAAAAGCCATACATTACATCCTTGGGGAAATAAATGTGACGTGCTCAGAATTTGATGCTAACCTCACCTCTTTATTCCACTGTAAACTTCCAAGTTTTCTTTGGTAAAAACAAGTCCAGCATGGTTCAAACCCCCCTTCTGTGAAGCTATGGAGAAAAAAAAAATAATCAAGTGCTTCATAAAGTTTTCTGGATTTTTTTTCCTGTAAATTACTCCACCTGTGATCCAAAATATCATGATGGCTGTCAAAATTTACTGGAGTATATCAGAAAAGTGTAGAAAACAAAATGGAATTTCTAATTTAAAGATGGGGAAAATCAAAACAATGTAATTTTTAATCTTTCTCATGAGCTGAATAAGAGGGTAAGTATTTTGTTTTTCCATTACAATTGATGTATTAGCGCTCTGCACTTTCTCTGTAATGCATGAAGGTGTTGCTGATGTTTAAGCAGCACAGAAAATACAGAAACATCTTCTGGCTTAGATGCCAGTAAGGTCATCAGCAATTATGAAAGAGATACCCAATTCAGAAGCTGACTTTTAACTGGAGAGACAGTTTTTTACTAATTTTTTTTTTCTGAGACCAGATCATTACCTGAAGCTTCTGAGAGTACATTACAGACTTCATTTAAGGCACAGTACACTTTCTCCATTTTATTTATACTGCTTTTCTCTCAGATTAGGTTTTTGCCCTCTCAAAAGTATTTTAATAATTTTTCACATATGCACATGCAGTTATAATTAAAACTATGAAGAAAATGTCAGATAAGCTAAATAAGAAATTAAAATAAGGCCCTGTAGGTGCATATCTAATATATTCTATAAGCCAAGTGATATCCACCTCAATTTGCAGTTCATGTTTTGTCTACTTGTTTTTTAAAATTATGAACAATTATGCTGTATTATCAGAGAATATTAGGTAACCTTCAATGCATATCAGACATTACAATCTTATAATTTATTTAAAAAAAACCAAAAAACACCCTAACAAGTTATAAACAACCATTAACTGTCTTTCAAATTATATTTGTAGCATCTTTCAACAAATTAAGCACATACCAACTATTCCTCATGTTGAAAGACATTTTAATGTCATCATTGGCATTGATATGTCCAAAGCACTGTACCTTCCATTTGTACAGACCCTCTGTTTTTAGTAAGATTTCCCCCTAAAAGAGATCTTTCTCAAAAATTCCTTTTATATATTTGAATTGGTTTAATGAGGAACACATCTGCAAACAAGAAGAATTTCATGTCATTCTAATTTTAATTCTTGTGAGCTATCCCACAGACATCATTAAAAAGGAAAAAGTAATTATTTTAAATGACCTTCATATACTTACTCTGATAGATTCCTTAGTGGAGACAGACAGAACTTTATTGATATTTAAACTAAGGGAGATAACTGAGTGCATGTGATAGATATTTAGAGTCAAATCCCATGTTCTTGTGAACTCAGGCAGTACAACAGAAATCACAGGCAGCACATCCATTTTCAGCAGTTCAAAATTCAGACCTCACAAACAATGCACATGGAATCATTTGGGTTGGAAAGGACCTTTAAGACCACTGAGACAGACCATAAACCTAATGTTATGCCCATTAAGGCTCAAAATGCCTATTTAGAAACCAGTCAAGTATTGAGAATCTTCTTTCTTTGAATCAGAGGCTTTTTTATATATTTAAAACAAAATCAGACTACTGCTATTACTTGCAAGGCTGGAAGAACAGGTTGTTATATAGGATTCATTGGAGCATGCATTTCTTTTAAACTTAATAAGTAATAGCAGAGCTTCAATTTTTGTAATAAATACATAGAAAAAAATCTTGATCTTTAAACCATAAGGAGAACTGAAAGCTCTTTATAGTGAGGATCAGTTTCCTTCAATTGATTGTAAAGGGTGATTTTTGGTCTCAGTTTTAGCAGTGTGGGAGGAAAAGAAAAATGGAAAAGGAGAGCAACTGTCTATCTTTAAAAAAATCATTAAATTCACTGTGAGAAAGAAATCTGATGGGAAGCAGAAAATCCCAAACTTTGCATCATTCTGGTTTTTGACAAGTGAAACTTTCTCTATTTTTAGTTAGGTCTACATGAGTCTTGTCAGGAATCACTGTTA
This sequence comes from Ammospiza nelsoni, assembly GCF_027579445.1. Classification (NCBI taxonomy): domain Eukaryota; kingdom Metazoa; phylum Chordata; class Aves; order Passeriformes; family Passerellidae; genus Ammospiza; species Ammospiza nelsoni. The sequence continues at coordinate 60,902,156 of NC_080633.1, forward strand.
ACACTGACAGTTTTATTATTTTGAAATTTCTTTTGCTGTTACTGGAAACACTCTTTGGACCACATAGGCTAACGCAATTATAAAACAACGATAGGGGTGAAGAGAGCAATATTTATGTTGCTGTATGTTAAGAATGAAACTTGGCACTGCAAGCACTGCACTTTTCAAGGGTATGTATGCATGTACTGGAAGAGGACCACATTTTCTTCTTAGAGGCAAGTTTATAAAGCATTGCATTCACAGCCAAAAAAGTTTTTGGCCATAATTGAAGGAGGCATAAAAACATATTGCCTCTTTCAGTAAAACCCATCTTATAACTAAGTTCTTTTAAAACTGTTTAACATCAAACTTGTTCTCTGCTCACAGAAAATGCTTATTGGATTACAGAAACTAAACTTCTTATAAATGAAAGCTTTACCTCCAGCATACAAACACATACACACCTGTGCTTTGCATTCTTAAATATGTATTTTGGTAACATTGCTCAATGACAACACCCATTTTATTTTCACCAAGGAAAACCACTGCTGAAATCATAACTGCCCTTCTAAGGGGGTTGAAAAGCCAATTTTATGAATGTTAAAGCCCAACTACACCAACAATACTATTTTTTTTTTAATTTGGCAGTATTCTGATATTGTATTTGTCATTTTATTTCAGGTAAGCAATCTGAGACCTAAACGTATCAGCATCAAACTCCTCCAGTCATTTACTCATGTTTTTTAAGTGGAGTGTCAGCAGTATGAAAGATGCAGACAAAGGATTATAGAAATGGCTATGAGTGTACTAGTCTTCAGAAGCCCTGAAAACTCAAAAGAACTCAGTATATACAAAGTTGAAAATTCCAAAATTTTCAGTCATAAATTACAAATTACATCAGAAGACTTCCCATGACTTCATCTAATCTCTAAAATCACAACTCTAAGCAATAACCTGTGAACATTGATGGCTAAAAGAAGAAATTTGGTGATTAGAAAAACAGACTGGGCATCCACAGGACCAGGTCCAATTTGTAACCATGAGAACCTCCCAGGCTTCAGGCCCCCACCAGCACAAGAAATGACAAATTCAATCCACTAGAAGCAAAAGTAATTCAGTGATTGAGTGAGAAGAAAGACAATCCTATACCTTGGCCTCTGTATTAAACTACTCTGGACTGGAACTTTTCAGACAGAACTTGACTTTCCTCTTTTTCTGACTTTTCTTTTGCTCCTGGGAAAATCACTGATGGTCCCACATTCCTAATTATGAAATTGGGACAACTATATGCTCCCACACTTCTAATCTGGGCTGTCAAAAGCACACATTCATGTCTAGGAAGGACTTACAACTACAGTGAAGGAGACCACCAAAGAAATTTCAGTGTATGTAGTACTTGGACAAAAATTCAACTGCAGTAATGGTAGATCAGCTCCATAGGATTTTGAAGGATTGGAAGGAAATTTGCTGGCTATTGCTAAGGAAGAAAATTGAGTCTAAACAATATTTTTTTCCTCTGTGTACTACAGAGAAGTGTATTCTTTACAGGTGGTAAAATACACAAAATGAGGTATGAAAAGAAAACCCTGCCTCAGAGAGCTTGCCAGATTAGCAGAGAGGTGTTGATGCAATGCAACATTATTCCTTTGCCTTCTGGAAAGAAGGTTTCCCCTCTCCAAAACAGCTGCTTTTCTGCCATTACTAGATCCAATGTTAGCACCAGCATTTAGCTGCTGCTAAAACTTTTAGTAGAAGACTTCTATGAAAAAAAGCTCTCTGTAATTAATTTCAGGTGCTGGCAACAGAAATGGGGAAATCCACCCATACTTACCTTTCCTTTAGTGGAATGATTTTAGTCATGAACACACGAGAAATTATTGGAAATCATTCAGTGGTGTTTGCGCCGCCAACAACCACCATGGACAGCACAGGATGTCTCCAGCATGTAATCCTAAAGCATGTTTAAAAATAATGAGGTGTTGAAGACTACACTCCTGTGGAGGTTCTTGAACACTTCTCCATCACCCCACTTTATGTGGTCTTGGCCCACACAAGCGTCCCCGCTGGGTCCACATCCCCACCTGCAGCAAGGCTGGATAGGAAAATAAGGGATAAGGCTTAGTTCTCATGGCTGGAGCCACACTCAACTCTCTAAGCTAACCAGCAATAATTGCAATCTGAAGGCTGTGCCTTCAAACTCACCATTTCTGGGAATTCAGGCCTCTTACGCCAAAGTTCTGTAAATAGTTTGTCATGAAGAGAGAGTTCAAGACTTTTCAAAACCAAAAGAATAGGGAATCTTTCCTTCCCTGAAATATGAAGTCCTTGGAGGCAACAAGAACAATTGCACCCACACAATATGCTCAATTTAGCCCTTGTTCTGGATCCATCTCCCATTTCCCAGAAGATTACTACACAGCTGACTGCAGGCTTTTCTGCATTTCTCCCAGTTCTCTCCCTCTCTTCATGACATGTTTTGAAATACATATGCAGCCTTTCTCTCTAATCCAATGAGTGTCTTTGT
>NC_080633.1:60914658-60969658 GCF_027579445.1 Ammospiza nelsoni
ACTATCTCTCAAGCTCACCAAAGGATAAATTGTAACATAACCAAGTGTATGTTTTGCATATTTTCCATGTGAATGAATTATTTGTCAATAACTTCTCATTAAAGGGTCTTGTTCTACAATATAAAATATATTCATATGTATGTATTTACTATGGGGATTATTACATATGTATTTTACCAAGTACAGTGAAAACTAAAGGCTTTCAGAATATGTCATTACTTCAAATTACTACGCATTTTTGTCAGGAAGTCAAACATTATCACAAAAAACAGTAGGAAATCATAGTACAGCACAGTTTTGAAGAAACTTTTGAGCATAGTCTCAAGCTACTGAAAAGTGAAAAGAGAGTGAAAGTTGCAACAAAAGTGCAAATTAATGTATACATATTTTTCTCACATGTTCAATATTATTTGTTATCCTCTTGTCTGAGTTTTCACTAGTTCATTCCCAATTACTGCAAAAAGATGTCATGAATGCAAAGTAAAATGCACAGGATCATACTGAACATAAGCCCGTGTTTAAACACAAATACAAGAATTTCTGCTATGGGATTTATGGGTTTGGTAAATTTGGCTTGTAGGATTTAGTATCTGATCTATTGTTTTTCCAAAGTCAGAAAACACACAAACTAGTTATTAAAAGAAAGAAAGGGCAATAATTTAGAAAATAGATGAACACACATTTCTGTGATATTCATTACTTTTTGCTTCACAGCTAGGACAATAAGCAGCATCATACTGATCAATAGATGGAGGAAATACAATGTGCATGAAAATTCACTTTTTTTTGAAGGAATTTGTGCCATCAGAAGATCCAGATTGAGGCAAGGCCTAAAACAATAAGAGAGGGAAAAAGGCAGAGGGCTTCCCCCTCCTTATCTGTCACACAATCCACGCACCAGATGTGACATGGACTGCAACAGGAAGAGGCGGGTCTACAGTGTGAATATTTAAAGTATGAAGTGTGTGCTAGTTCATTATTCAAGGAGTGCAAGGTGTGCTCAGAAGTGCAAAAGGATGTGGGAGATACCAGCATGGCAGAGCACAGTGCAGTGCAGCTCTTTCTGGCAAGGGCTGAGGCCCTGGGTTTTGCAAGAGCCTTTCTTGGAGTGCACAGCACCCCTTGTGCAGCTCACCGAGCAGGAGAGGAGGCCACACAAGTCTTTAAAGTCTGGAGAGCTGCCTAGTAAGCTGTACTGGCACTACTGCTATCCAATTTCCATGTCCAACAATATTACATGAATTTGAATCAGGCAGGCTCTTAGGGAATGCAACACAAGGGTTCAGTTGAATAATAGTGATATCTGTTTCCTTGAAATCACAAAAAAAAACCCCAACCCAAGCCCCCAAAAACTTACTCAGCTCCACTCATCATTCAAAATATTTAATCTGGGCAAACAGCAAGGAACACAATAATATTTTCCCCATGGACAAATTATGGAGATTATTTCCATCTAGGAGTGAAGATCAAATGGAACAGCTTCATTCAGTGATAGGAAAGCTAAAAGCAAAGTTGCTGAAAGATTCAGAAGGTACCCAGGTGGAGATAGAAATGTCCACTATCAGGCAGAAGAACATATCCACAGAGTGTAGACAATATCACCTGTGAATCATTTAAACACTTAACTGTTTCCTGAGTCATATAGCACAAAAATGTAATAGAGGCTTTGTGTCTTAGGGCAAAGAAGGGAGAAAGGGCACTTTGGTTAATTGTACCTGTGGGAAAATCACTTCACAATTGCTTTCCATACGAAGTTATTATTCACCAGTGGCTGAGGCAGAGGTCTGTCTTAATAAGAGAAGAGAAGGGGAAGGATCCTCCAGAGATGCATCTAACTTTGAAAATTTTCCATGTAAAATATTTAGTGAATTCAACATAACTCAAAAATAACTGAAGGGAGAAACAAGCTATAGTGTCAACAGCCTTTGTGTTATTTTTCTCTTCATTATCGTAACTCAAATTATCTGCTCCTAAACAGTCTGTGTGGAGAGGTAGGGAGCAACAGCTTTAAAGCATGAATCTATGCAGCATATTCATCACAGACCCACCTTAGTCTCTGTAATTCTTTACCTCTGCTCTCCTAACCAGCTCTGTGAGTTACAATCAATTTATCTTTTCCTGGAAGTGATGCAGTGAACAGATATAGCTGGATAAGAGAGCTTCCATAATTTTATGTGCTTACAATTTGCTTTTTCTAAACTAGGAAAACTTACACAGAATATTAAATGTTCTCACGATTTAGTCAGTGAACACTCAGTATCTTCTGTTCCATTCTAACAGGCAAGCTACAGTCTCTAAACAAGTTTTGTTAAAAATGAAATGTAAGCACTCCATTTTGTATTCCACATCTCTGAGTATTAAACTCCAATAAGGTTAGTTTCCATGCAACTTATATTTTCAGTTCAGTAAATTTAATTGAAAATGTCAAGTAATAATGCCACAGATTTCTTGGTTCCTGTATATGGGGAAAAGAAAAGCAAATTTTATAAACATAATTAAGCTTTTGATTGCTATACCTCTAATTACAGCTTCTGGAAGTTCAGGCTAAATATTTTCCATGCAACAGTAAAAAATGTTGCATGACCGCAACAAAATATTCATTTAAATTTAATAGAGGGAAAAATATTGTGTGATAACATTTCCTCCAACTGCTTACAAATGTCAGCTTTTGTATAGAGTCCAGTGAACAGTCACATATCAAGACACTTCCAGTAATAATTAAACTAAAAGGTCCTAATAACAAGATCACAAGCTTCCTTGAATTCATTGAGCTATTTAGATATCCCCTGCTTCAAAAGCAAGGTATGTAGGATGCACATATTTTAAAGGCTTTCCTATCTCCCTCTCCACTAAAATACACAATCTACTTATTGTCCCCTTAGCAATCATGTTTTAAAAATACTGAAACCAAATGTTCAGAAAAATTCCAAAATCCTACTATCCTAGTGGTAAGTTTACCTGCAGAACAAGTCGTAATATCAAAGTTAGAAAAGAGATCAGAAGTGCAGAGTGTGTGTGTGCGTCTGACTGTGTGTCTGTGTGCCTGTGCCTGAATGTAGTGCTTTATTTTTCAAATTAACAAAACAAACATTGACAGTTCTGAAATCCACTTGTTTCTCTTCTCACAACTTTCCTTTTTTCTTGGGCTCACTTTCTTTGGTAAGCTAAGAAAATATTCATATGTTTCAGACACACAAACACACAGTGAATGTTATGGTTCTATTCTTTATCAGGATATTCCTTCTTGACTGACTATTTCAAAATAACCCTGCTCTTTTATTACTCCATCCCTCCTGGACAAAATTGCATTGTTCTGGTTATGAACAGCTACAAATGTATTGATATGCAAAGAACAGGTTGTTGTAGCATTTAATGTCAATAAACAAGCAGAATATAATTTTTTAATTCCTGAAAAACAAGAAAGATTTTATTCAGAATGTTTAAGAGACCTAGTGTTTATTGATGTACATGAAACTCACCTCAGAACCACTAAATTCAAAAATAGTCAGATGCTTTATGCTATGTTTAGTAATGAAAAATCTGCTAATAACTTCTTCATTTGCTGGCTGATTTAGTAAAACTTTTATGAAGACAGTAAATTTCATGTTTTAGTATACATGACATTCACATTCTAAATGTTAAGATGCAACAAACAGAAATCAATATCATCCAACCTGAGCATGAATTTTGTCAGCTTCCAATTATTATCTTGCTTGTGTGAAACATCAAAGAGTAATTGAGGCTCCTGGTCTTGATGTCACACAACAGATAGATAATTTTAGTTGTGAAAAGATATAATCCCAGATACAACATGCTTAACCTGAGTACATTTGCTAAATAGTCTGTAGGTGGTTGCTGAAGTCACATGCACTTTATGGACCATATATTTCACAGGAAGAAAAGCAAACCACATTAAACTTAAATTACTTACGTTGACATTTTCCCTTTAATATTCAGGTGAAAAAATGTTTAATTTTACAGGTCCATTTTCACCTACTTTCCATATAGCAATATCTCCATCAGACTATTTTGTGTTGGAAATGATCATTTAAAAGAAAACTCAGTAAAGAGCAAATACATGCATTTACCACATTTGCGAAACTAACATGATCAGTAAACTAGACAGTAAGGAAACTGTTTTCTCCTAGGAAACTGGAGCTAAGCTTTTTATTTCTTTACTTGAAGAAAGGAAAGAATCAGTCACAATTTTTTTTAAGTAAGAGTACTGTGGGTACCAAAACTGAAATTCAGTTGAATGGAAGGTAATGCAGGTAGACATCCTTCATCAAATGAAGGACAGATCCCTTCATTTATTAGCTAGAATTGCTTGCATAAACATCTCAATAGTGACAGGTTTGTATTCAAATACAGATTCTTAATCCTCAGCATCCAAGGGCCTCTGAGTTTCAGACACTGTGCACTGGGGAGTCTGCTGTGCTGGCATAGCTGTCTCTCCACATAATGGACTAGTGTGTCTATGAAAGCTCCAGAGTTTTCTATTTATCTCTTAGATGCTCTGGTTTGTGGTAATTTGAAAGCAGTTGGAATGTGAAGCTAGATTACCAGGACAAGACTCTTTTGAAGAATTGACATAATCTCACGTAGGTGGAAGAGACACAGAAGTCCCACCCTGTCACCTGCCAAGGTGATTCTTCACCCTTCCATCACTAATTTATAAATTCCACCCCATATCCTCTATGACAGTCGCTTCCCAAAGTGGCTCTAATTCTGAACTACAGCCTAACTACTTTCTAATAAAGCCATTGAAGTATGTGTCTTTTAAAATATTTTCAAAAGATTCAGGCGAGTAAAATTTGGAGATGGAGGGGATTCTCTCTCTGAGGTCTTTGATTAAGGAATATCAGCACCAACATAACCAGGACATTTTCAGGAACTCATTATTTTAATGTATTCATTTTTGGGAAAGCACATTGATGCACAAAGTAGGTGTTTTGAGGCACAATATAGCAGGTATAATCTCAGAAACTGCTGATCCTGATTACCTCAATTTTGGACCACAGGGTTTGTGGTAGATCACAAGGCAAAAGAGAGACTTAACAGGCAATCTGACTATGCTCATTCAATGTTTTGGTTCAGACACTAGAGAAAAGTGTTTCTTTGAAATCTACCCCACACAAAACTGTGGTCTAGACTGCTCCAAAGATTGTTCTTAATTTTCCCACAGACACATCAAATCTCAAGCTGAATGAATTAATTTTTTTGTTTAAATTTAAATTTCTAAGGTTGACTTTTCATGACTTCCTGAGATGAGATTTGCTCTGCCAATTTTCTTTGGACTCTTCTTGCCGGGTTGTCTTGTTGTTTTGGTTAGGGGTTTTTTTTGGGTTTTGGTTAGTGGTTTTTTTTGGGGTTTTTTTTTTTGGTAAGAGATGATAACAATTTCAAAGGGACAAAATTTCCAAGGCTCCTTTGAAATTGAATTTGTCTTTGTCAATACCTTCTAATGTCTTTTGCAAATAGCTTTTTTATCAGTTCTAATTTCAGAAAAATCCAAACTGCAGGAACAATAAAGGTAAGCCTCCACAACAGCCTCTTCTTTTCCACTGCCTGCCACAGAGGCATGATGAACAGCAATTTCTAGCCAATGTATACATAACAGTGGAAATCTCTAACATGGGTTCAGTTATGCTGGGAAGTACGTGGGTTCAGTTATGCTGTTTTCTTCTTGCATTTTATTTCATTTGGGACATATATACAGCGCAAAAGCAGTATTCACCAATATAAATGAACATACCTTACAAGCACTTTGCTGGTATAGTATCCCTACTTGGACCATTATTTTCATGCTTCTTATGAGATAGAAAAGCTTTCAAAACCAGATAATATCACAAGTACCACCTAGAGTAAAGAGCAGTTTAATGGGAGGGGGGGAATTCATATGTTAATATCATAGTTATTTTCTCTCCTTGTAAGCTACAGTAGAGATTTGAGCACATTTCCTGGAAAGAGAAAAGAGGCAGTATATAACAGAACCAAAATACTATTTGAAAATTTCATGCAAGGAGGAAGATATGCTAAATCAGAAAAAAAAAAAGAAAGAATATATAGAGAGGAAAACAAGGAAGGATTCTATAGTTACAGATGTTCAAATGGGTATTTGGGATTGGCACAAACTCAATTCTAAAAAAATAAAGGTAGTGGAGATGAATTCCCTGAATGAAAACAAACAAAGGAAGCTTTTTCCTAAACACTTGCAAGGTGTGCATATATGAAGTGCCACTGATTGTGTTCAAAAATTAGATTATTCTTAAAAAAATAATTAAGAAGAGGAGCATTTGATTCCAAACAGAACTTCTTTAACAGATGGATAGGGGAATGGCAGAATATTACAATCCCGTCTGCTGTCTGAGTCCCTGCTGAGAGCTACTTTCAAGCTGATAGTACAATTCTATTTGTGGCTAAAATCGTGCTGTACAGGCAGTTTAGCTCCTCAGGTTTGGTTTTGTTGTTTTTGTTTTTGGTTTTTCTTTTTTTTTGGGGGGGGGATATCTTGCATATCTTGCTTTTTATTTCAAAGTCACTTGTGCCAAGATCTGAATTTGAAAGCATATTCTGAAACATACTCAGTGCAAGAAAGGTTCTGAGCAAAAGTTTAAGTCCATATAATTCCAGGAGAAGTATGATGGGTAAAATGACAGATTAACATTGACTTCTATTAGGGACATATATATTCTTTAAAGAGAATATAGGCTTAGATTTTTTCTAAAAAAGACTGAAGAGTTGTGTTGTAGTGTTTATAGCTTCTCTTTTTTTAAACACATATAACAGGTATGTCTGTTAATTTAAAGAAAAAGGAAAAGTAAAAAAAAAATACAATCAGTGACAGATTATTGGTGATTATGGTTTGTGTCTGGTGGAAAAGGAGGTTGTATCTTTATTGGATATGGACATGGTATAAATTATTTAATCAAAAGTTGTCCAAACATAGTTTAAATAACTAATGCAATATTCCTGTAATGCATAACGACGTATGATAATACAATGAGATAGTGGAGAAAGCTATATTCACTCTTCATGTTGATGTTAAAAAGGAAACAAGGTAGACCAAGACACCTTGAACTGAGCTCTGCCAAGGTACAAAGGCATTTAGTGCTCATTTCCTAAATATGGATTCAGTCTGGCTCCGTGACTACTGCAAGATCAGCATCAATAGTAATTCTAGTTGCAAACTTACACTCATTGGCAAAAGTTGTTGGTGTTTTTCATGGACAAGACTTGTAAATGTCAGATGAATTCTAGAGATAGAAACAGCACCACATAAAATTTGAATGAGGTCTTTACCATCTCATCAACAGCGCTGTGTTTTTGCATGAAGGGGTTGAATTACACAGACATGAAAACACGAACATGATTTCCAGTTGATTGCCCAGAACGTTTTTACCATAGTAAAAAAAATTCATGTTATATGCTAACAGTGTTGATTACACAGAAGTAATCCATCACTAGGCATGTAGAATGAATGGCTGGAAGCATAGCCAGGTAGAGCTTGACACTGGCTGTGTCAACAATCCTAAAAATAACTTGAAAACCTCACATGAAATCTGTTCACTGACCAGCACACTGAGAAGCCTTCTGATACTTTCGTAGTTATGTGGAAATGTTATTCCTGTTAAGTGATGTGACAGTACTGATTGGAATCTCAGCTTCTGAAGAAACCAGCCAGCTTTGGCCTAGCTTTTGTAGCCAGGAGATCATTTGAACGAGTGGAAAAGAATAGCAAAATGCCTGTGCCTGACTTTCAGGCCAAATGTTCTTTTCTCCTCCCTGCCACAAGGATTTCAGGAAACTGACTTTGCACCACAGAGATTTTGCCTGCCTTTTGTGGAGGGTCCCACATTTTGTATTATTTGGGGTTGTCTTGCCATAGTAAATCTATCTTTTGGGCTACCTATATTTGGAACTGTTTTTATCTAGCTCTTTCTTCAAGGAATATAGAATTTATTACCAAATCAAAGATGAAAGATTTTAATAATCTTCCATAACTTGGTATCCTGTGACTGGCCATCCCACAGAATTTTCCCCAGTTATTCTCCTATTTTGCCCACCTAAATGAGATAGTTTAAGATATCCAATCTTAATTTAAAACCCAAGTGACAGGAAATGGTTTCAACACTTAATTAAACCTAAAAGTTTATATCTTATTTCTTCTTAGAATTTCTGTGACTTCCCCTTCAAAGCCTTTCATCTTATTAGGTCTCTGCCTGTCTGACATGAAATAGCTTATTGGGATCAGTGTGCCACCATCAACATTCTCACCTTTTCAAACCTCAAGGCTTGTACTAGAGAAAAGACTTTATATTCCACTTGATTCAGACATATAAGAGCAATCTGCAATTTCTCTTCCAAATAGTTCCCTGGACACCTTCAACATACAGGAATATCTCTTGGTTTTTTTTGTCTGCTTTTTTTTTTATTGTCGTTTCTTCCAAATTAAGAATATTTTGCATTATTAAAAGGTTGGGCTTCTCTCCAGAGCATAATCCTTTTTCTCCACACTCTTTTATTTGCCTTTCAAATTCAATACAGACAAAGAAAAAATGGTGAAAAAATAATTAAAAGGAGGGTGTGAGGAAGGAGTTCAGCATTTATAGCTATTTTTAAATATTCGGTTTGTTTAAAAAAGCCCTGAAATTATTTGGTGGATTAACCTTGGCTGACTGGTATCCACCAAACTGTTCTCACATTTCTTCTTAGGAAGACAAGAGGAGAGAGTAAGATGAAAAATCTCATGGGTTGAGATAAGAACAGGGAGATTGCTCACCAATTACTGTCACAGGTAAATGAGACACAACTTGGAAGGATTAATTAAATTTACTGACAATTAAAAACAGAGTAGGATAGTGAGAAAGGAAAACTGAACAAAAGAAGCTTTCCTCCCACCCTTCCCTTTTTTCCAAGCTCATCTTCACTCCTGACTCTTCTACATTTTCCCCCATTGTGGGTGGACCAGATGGAAATGAAGTGTTGCTGTCAGTTCATAACACTTTCTGCTTCTCCTCATTCCTTTGTCTTTGTTCCATCAAGGGGTCCTTTCCATAAGACTCAGCCCTTCATGAGCTACTCTAACACGAGTACTTACCACAGGCTGCAGTTCCTGCATTTTCTGCTCTTTCTTAGATATAACAGACACGCCGCCATTAACTCTGATTTGGCTCAGATTTGGCCAGTGGTGTGTCCGCTTGGAAGCTGGATGGAGCTGACTCTGTCCAACATGGGACAGCCCCCAATATCTTCCCTCAGATATCAGCCCCGCAGCCCCTCACCCTACCAAAACTTCCAATATAAACAAATTCAATAAACACTGCATTACAGATTCAGAAAAGTTTTGGATCCGCTTTTTCCATCTTTATACTGGTACTACTAAATAGGGATACTCATACAAGGAGTCATCAACAGAGCAAGACTTTGGAAAAACATAGATACTTTATAATTACAATATTTTCATTATTAGATTGATTTTGGGTATGTGGGATATTAAAATAACGAATGTTTACACAACAGTGAACCATCCATAAGCACTTATGCTATGCAATCTCCAGCATGTATTGATTAATTATGATTTAAAACATTGTAAGTTAAAGGCCTCCTCTATGAATAGTTTTGTATAGTGTTCCAAAGCAAGAAAAAGCAATTGTCATTCTTAAAACCTTTGTCAGGGAATCCTCAGCTCTAAAAATTAATATTCCAGCACAGGTAGACCTTTGCACCCTCTGCTGGGTTATGAGATAACATGCCTACAGTGGGAGGACATGCATGTTGTCAGGGTAAAGTGATGCACTTCGGCCATTCTTAGAGAATGATAAGCTTTTAAGAATTGCAAAGATATTTATGGTTTGCAGAGCATACAGAATGAACTCATATTTTAGAAACAATAGTACATTAAACTCTGATGGTAAAATTAAAGAGGTTTCTCTCAATCTGTAATGATTATCCTTTTTATGAATACATAAGTCTGATAAAGTTTTCAAAAAACAAAACTGTACAAGTCTCTAAGGTGGCACCATCATCTTGCAATTAGACAAGGACACGTTCCTTCCCTTGTGCAGATTTTTGAGAGGCTAAGGCTTAAAAAGGCAAATTTGTCCCTAACTGGGTCATGGTGCTCATCCTTATATTGACAAGAGTTTCGTGGTCCAGTTCCACTTGTGGCTTTTTGAGACTGGCTTACAAAGAATGAAGATAAAAGTCACTATTGGCATATGCTCAAGGCGGCTGTGGAAATGTCTAAGGTAAAAAGATGAGAAACGCCTAGCATTCTTTCAGCATGCCTTTCCATCTGAAGCTTCTCCTTAAATTAAAGTTATTTATTATAGAAAGTTAATTTATTTATTGTAGTGTTTTATATTAAGAGCAATTCAAATAGATGGGGACTTTAATATCTTTGGGGTTTTGGGGTTTTTTTCCTGATTTCAATTGCTTTGGTTTGATATCCCCATTTGTTCAGGAGGCAGAGCAAAGATGTCACGTCAAAATGAGTGATTTCAAATAGGCCAGAAAGTGGGAAAAGGAAATCTTTAAAACAAAACCTGAAACCTCTTTTGAAGGGATGGCACTGAGAAATTTCAGGTTGCAGTGACTTTCAAGTACATCTTAAAAGTTTGTGATTTAATTGTCCAGAATTTTTGAGCTTCTACAGCCTTCCAGTACTTGAATAAAAACAGGGAAGTGGCAATGCAGCTGGATAGTTCTGCTGGTCTTTTGCTGTCAGTAGTAACCACCTGAAATTCACACTTTTCCACAGCACAATATCTTAGTCACTATGTAGGTACCCAAAACATGGGGCAAGAATTCGAATTATGTTTAGGAAAGAAAAGAAAAACAAAGGAAAGATGAAAGATGAAAAATTTATATAAAGGAGCAAAATAATAGTCATAAATAATTTCCCTATTTAAAAGAAATTATTAGAATGAAGTAGTTTGAATCTGTAAGATCATATTTTTTGTTTACTTCTACTCACATAATTCTCTTTGGTTATGATTTGAAGTCTGATATTGGAAAGCACTAGCATATGCTAGAAAGCAGTTTATTACTAAAAGGTTATCTTACATCTCTTTAGCATCATGTATTATTCTTTAACCAAATAAGATAAAATAAAAATATAACTAGAACTTAGGGATGAATCAATCATTAATTTTTTTTTTAATTGGTGAAGATTCTAAAGGAAATATTTTCTTTAAAAGTAGAGGTAAATATTTCATTTAGGATGCAGCTTTCTACATGTCTAAAAAATGAAAACTGAAGAAATTATGTCTACCTTCATTAGACTTGGGAAAAAAACTTTAAAAGTAAACTTATTATAACAATTTCCGAAATGAGCTAGGAAGAAGGGATATCATACCATGGAAAAGGGCTAAGTTTTTCAGTATTTTTGCATTTTTAAAATGAATCCTCTGGATTCCAACATAGGAAAATATAATTGTCAACATTTTCAAAAAAGGAGATTTTAATTTGTTTTTTAAATTCTATTGTACTAAAAATTCCAAATACCCCAAAACAGAGATTTCTTCTATTCTTGCCCTCTCTTCTGCCTCACCCTTCCCACCTAGTAAAGTAATATATTGATATTCCATTTCTCTTTCACCCAGAAAAAGATTTTTCTCTATTTTTTTTCCTCCTGCTTTTTCTTCTCCTCTAGGAGGTGAAGGATAACATCTTGGTCCCCAATGAAGTCAAGATAAAAATTCCCACTGACTTCAATAAGAACAGAATATCATCCAGAATGCTCATATTCCTGAGACCTTTGTCCTATATGCACAATAAATTACAGCTGCTGCCCACCTGTCATTTTGTATTTTTCTGCTTGTCTTTTCCTTTTGGTTTAGAAATTTTTTTAACCATCTGATTTTTGAGCAATGGGTTTCAGATCTTAGGAGAGGGGTGAGACACGGGGATTTTGTATCACTCTATGATGGCCCCTGCCAAGAGATAATGGATTGACATTGACAAATCCCTAAGAGCCAGACCTGACAGTTAACGGATGCTGTGAGATCAGTCTCAGAGAACAGTCTAAGGTTAGGGGGGCAAAAGCAGTGTGAATACTCCACACTTGTCTGATTTTGAGTCTTCCAAACTAAATGTGCTGAAAGTGAGAGGAATCAAGCCAGCAGTGGTAGTGGGAAAGCAGGGGGAGAAGGGACGGTACAGTGAAATCTTTACATCGAACCCAACACATCAGTCACTGCAGAATTCTTCACGGACTACAGGTAGTGATGATTTATAGGTGGTAAGCTTCAATTTGGGAGGCCATAAGCACATTCTTTGATCTAGACTTCTACAGATTTGTTTCCTATGTACTCAGTAAGTAATAAGTGATTTGCTATTGATTTGTCCACAGGCAGAAGAAAAGTGGATTGGTGCTGTAACCCCAACGTGAATGGGAACTTCAGGGACATGGCTACGGAAAGGAAATGCACACAGACAGAAAAATGTACAGATACTTTTAACATCCCAAGTCTCTAGCTCCCAGAAATGCTAAAGCTTTAATATTATCAAACCCTACACAACTGCTTTTACTTCAAATCAAAGTGTTTGATCATAGCTAATAACAGAAGTATATGATAAAAGATAATTCCTTAGTGGTCATGAGCTGAAATCCCATGCACAGATTCCCAACATACAGTAAGCATTATCTTAAAGAGCTTAAAATGGTGTAAAAACATAAGATAAAAGTCCAATGTATAGGAAATGCTTTTCCAGTTACATAACAGCTTAATTGTTTAATTCCATCATTAGTGTAAAACAGTACAAAGCTATCCCCTGTGTTTTGCATCATAAAGCTGGAAGATGACTTTGTCATTAAGGGCAATTTTTGCTCTGGAAAATTTTTGCCTTGCTTTTTCTTTCTGGTTTGTAATGTTATGGACTTAACATTCAGAATAATATATGAAAAATATTTAATGCAAGAAATTATATTTTTTGCTTCAGGAATGCCTTTCAGCATTCAAACTTAGTTACTCAGATGACAAACCTATATGAGATATCGTATCACTGCACTAGATCCCAAATACATCTATTTACAGTCATAACATTTAAATACAAAATACATGAACTCATTGTTTGAGTAAATCTCTGGAATTTGCTCTCTGTTTTCTCTGAGTTTTAAAGAACAAAATTTTCCTAATAGACATTTCCCATGAACAGAAGTAAAGAGGCAGGAATCTTATAAAAAATGGCAATACCTTACAACTATTATTGATATTAATTGATTACATTTAATAAGGCCTGAATTCAATTGGCAAAGGGAATAGCTTAAATCTAACATAATTGCTAGTAGAACTCCAGTTACTTTCCAATAGGGATAAAATTTATCCCAATATGAAGGCAGAGTATGTAAAACTTTGTTTTATGACTCCTACCTTTGAGTCATAAAACAAAGGAAAAAGCTCACTTTTTTTAAACTTTTATTTTTTATTGCTTTGGCATGTTTGGCAGTTTTTTTGAACTTTGTTTTCTCTCTGTTCAGGTTGCTTTACAAAATCAAAGTCATCTAAACTCTGGTTTAGGCTTAATTTGCCAAAAATTTCCTTGCTCAAGGACAACTTTTGTAACAGCAAATAATTGGCCTTTAATGGGCCAGTTCCCCTCCCAATCAATCTATGATATAACGGCTTGAAACAGCAGCAGCAGTATACCATGTCTGATAAAATTTTTTAACGTTCAAATACTAAGTCTACTCCATTTTGAGAAATAGGGCTTTAGTCAGCTAGGAAACATGAAATTATGAGTCTGAGAGCTTAGAAAGTTTGCCTCCATGTCTGTATCTCACTCAACAATTCTCTCCTCCAGAAAAAAAATGGAGGAAACTGCAATAAGTAAAGGACTTATTGAAGTAAAGGACTTCTTTATTTTTTCTGATGACTACAAAACCATGTACAGGTTGAGCTCAGCCACTCACAACTCTCATGTTTTATGCAATAAAGGAGTCAATCTGCTCCAGGGGTCAAAAGAACCATGAGCATAAGATAGGGCTTTTGTTTCTGATATGCAATCACCTATTTAAGTGATTACTACAGCACTGGGGTGTGTGTGTTTGTGTATGTGTATGCCTGCACTATCAATTTATTTTCAGACTAATTTTCATATAGAATTATTTGGGGGAGGAGTATGGAATTTTATGGGTTTTTTCCTCCTAAGGACTGCAGAACTGACTTGGTTAGAGTGATATGATGTATATCATATGTAATATGTACGTAACATGACCTTAAATACTGGCAGATGAATTCTCAGGGTGAATAAAACAGAGCTTTATATCCCCATTTTGAAGCTATATAATTTTATGTTAGGTAAGATTGGAACCGTAGTTTATTAAGAGTATATAGTAAACCAAGGTGCATGGTAAATGAAAGGATCATTTACAAACACATGTTGGCTAAACTTCCTAAATCTGAAGTCTTGGGCCACAAGAAATGAAGAAATTATGAAGGAAAAATAGTAAACATTTGGAGCAAATCGAGACATGAATTTCATGAGTACATGGGCGAAAATTGTGGAAAGCATTTGTAACATCTTAACTCGTAAAATTATTTTCAAGGCCAAACTGAGCATTAAGAGGAGACATTACAAAAGGTCCTAAAAAGGCATCACTAAGGAGCAGACCTAGATAAAAGACAGTTAATTATACTCACAGATATTTATTACCTCAAAGTGTCTAAATAAAATGTAGCTTTTAAACTATTATCCAAGCAAAACCAATGATTTTAACTGGTTCTTTTTACTCAGTATTGATATTCTGTACAGAAAAACACACATAAGCACAATTTCTTAAAACACACCCAATACCAACAAGCATAATTTTTAAATGTAAAGAACGTCCAGAAAACTAATAATAAATACTCCTCCTCCACCAGTTTGACTTTCTGAGGAACACAGCCTCCAAACCTGTGTTTCCTAGGACGCATACTGAATATGAGTAAATCCCATTGCTCCTAGTGTTTTAAGGGAGGATAAGTGGTGGCAGACATATAAGAAACACAGAGTCAAAGTGAAAATAATAGAAAATAACTTTTTCTAGACTACTTCTTTAATTTTGGAATCTTAATTACAATGTGAATTTACATAAGGAACATGAGAGAAAATTAAAAATGCAGGCTGTTATTAAACAAAATGAGAATGGAGGTTCAAGAAACAATTGGAAAATGCATGTTTACATTTAGCATTTTACTTAAAAAGAAAATCTATATAAATTTATATTGTTTGTTCTTTGCTTTTTTTCTGATAGTTAGAAAACAGCTGTTCTATTGCTTTGGACTTTGACTGGCTAGACTGCAAGGCTCAATAATCTGTCTCGGCTCAGGGTTAAGTAATGGAATTCATTTAAATGCCCCAGAAGTAATCATCCACAAAGAGTACATTATTTCTTTTTTATGAATTTTCAAACCTAATACTGATGGGTGGCATGCAATTAAACCTGATCAATATGTAATTTAGGTGGGCTGACATGTTTTCAAATTCTCAGAATATAGATTCTTTCAATATTGCAAGAGCTTAGTGAAATACTCAGCCCTTATGAAACAGCCAAAGGAGTTTAGTACAGTAAAACAACAAAACATGCCTGTTCCAAAGACAAATGGTGTAGAAATTAAAGTTACAGACACTAACTTTTCAAAGAAATAAGTAAAAAAAGGAGCCCTCATTTAATAGGTTCAAAGCAACCATTCTGATAGAAATTAACATGTATATGTAAAGCTTGATATATTGCACTATATAAAGCTGGGGGATTACTTTTTTAACAGGGTGTTTAAAGATAGTTCTGAGAGAACTGAATTATGATAACAGTCAGTCATGTGTCACAAATATTGCTTCTGAAAGACTATATTAGCAAGATATTAAAGAAAATTTGTTTGTTTTTAACAAATGTTGTTTATCATAATGATCCTTTGTGTTAAACTAATAAACAAGGCAAAGTACATTGCTTTGTGACCCTAAAGGTCATTAGTGACAGTCTCCAGTATTACTAATTACCTTGCTGTCATTTACACAATAAGAATTACACTTGACTTCTTATAATCTTACATGGACCGCTTTTAAAATTTGTGCCTGAGGTTCTAGTCTGCTTCCTCTCCTGTTTGCACAGACAGCACACATGTTGCTCCCCAGAAAAAAACAAAAAACCAACAAAACCAAAATCACACATTATTCTCTAAGAAAGCAATGTTTGAGAAAGCAAACAAGGTTTAAAATCTTTTAAATCTTTACCTTATATATGATTTTGGAACTGGTTTTAGCTAACTTGGAAATATTGATTTGGCTGTTTTCTCTAACTGTGATGCTTTTTTCACATATAAACTCCATTTCTCAGATATCTCTGTTCAGCTTTTCTTTATCACTCTTAGCATTATTTGTACCTTACATCATTACACAACTTTCTACCAGTGCTGAAGATGGATTGAATATTGCATACCTATGAAACACAAATGTGAGTATCACAAAAGATAAACTTTCAAATTCCCAAAGACTCTTAAAAAACCTGTTTTCTGTTTTAGGAGTTTTGGAAATCATCCTCTTGCATTTAAACTATATGAAAATATATCACTCATTCCCCTGTGAAGTTAGAGAGATGGCTTTAAGCAGTGGTGGAATTTTAAAATCCTCTTCTCATTAAGTGGGAAAAGACTGGGAGAAAGTAGGTTCCTGATTTTTTTATAGCTGTATGGGTGTAAATCTGCCATAAGCCAGTTAACTTCACTTATTCTGGATTTTTGGAACATAATCATGGGTAGATCTAATGGGTCCACTCAGACCTCTGCTCCCCACTGCACACTGAGGGCTTTTGGTGCCTGTCTGCACGGGCCAGGTTAATTCTGCAGAAAGCATCAGTAGCCTTGAAGTGTGGTGAAATGAAAAAAACAATGAAAAAAAATTGTGTTTATTTTAGTTCAGCTGAAGAGAAGACTGTTTCTTCTATGGAAGAGGAGTTTGTATCACTAAACAGTGATGAAGAAATTCAGAACAAAAAGCAAGACCAGCTGACTTAAACTAAATAAAAACCTGCAATTGTTCTACTGCACAGCTTGGGTAACTGTTGAATAGATAACATTTATATGTCTAACTTCAGCAATTTTTTTTGTATTCTGTTTGTGACTAGATTTCAGTGAGTGTCAAAATCAAGGAATTAAATATCATTAACAATATTAAAATATTTTGTGAAAATAGAGCAGATTTATTTTAACAGTGCACCTCCTTGGTGCCAAATGTGGAACTAGGAAGTAGCAGTCACAATATAAATTGAAAGCAGAAATATATTCATTTTCACTAGGGAAGAGCACTCTAGAATCAAGCAGCTTTATAAAAAATGCATTAAGGATTTTCAACATCATGCTAAAAGCTGTAGGCTTAAATAGAAAACATTCATTAAAAATTTCTACAGAAAGCAATAGGTTACTATCCCATCTGCAGAAAAGTGTTTCATTTGCAAATTAATAAGCTCTTATAATAGCTACAGCTGATTGGATTTGTATATGAGCTCTATTGACTGTTTACTCTTAAACTCCAGAAAGTCTTCTAAACGGATTTATTTCTCCTTTTAACAAATATGAATTTGGTATCACAGCACCACACAACAGGGGCTCTAGCCCGAGCCCAACAGAATTATGGCATGCTTCCAGCCTCCACCAAAATCCATGGAAGCTGGTGGATGGCAGATGCTCCATGGAGCCCAGAAGGATCCAGCCCAGCTCTGCTTTAATGAAATGCTAAGCGAGTACCTTGGACGCGTCATTTTGAAATGCCTGAAGTGATATGAAGGGGAAGACATTCGCTGAGCTATTTGCTGGTCACTGGGACAGAAATGACAAAGGATTCTGTCCATTAGTTTTTCAATACAGTGTTCAATAGCAGTAGGAAATTGATGGTGTAACAGTGGCATCGCATTGGGGAAACTTATGATGCGGACAATAGCACTTCCAATAAAAGGGCTTTTGATTTTCTGTGTGTCAAACTGTTTTAATATTAGGGCATTTCTAGGTCAATGAAGGGTTAATGTAGCACCATAAATCATATCCAAACAAGAGCCCTGTAACTGCCTCTGTTGAAGAACTATTCTGCTAAGGTCAAAAAAGCATTAAGAGAAGAAAAAGAAAAACACACACAAAAGTAGGTTGCAAATGCAATGCAGAGCCACATCTATTCCACTGCCCCAAAAGTGACATTGACACAGCATACTAAAGAGAGTGAATAATAGGTGAATTAGAAATTAATGATTCCTCTGCTATGTAAATGGCAATTAAAGGACATGCCATGCTGCAGGCTCTGTCCTAAAACTCCTCTCCATTTGTTTGGATTGAAATTCATAGCATATGTAAATGCAGCAATGAGACCTGGTGTGTTACTTTCGAAAGCTAGAAATCTGGACACAATTTCAACAGATATGTTCTTAAATTTATGTTTACAAGTTCACCTTTAGAACAGAATAAAAGGGGAGGAAAAAAGTGTTATATAGCTGATTTCTCGGTATGAGTAAATAATGGCTGCACAGAGTAACACATTATACCTTCAACACAGCACAGTAGCAAAACTCAATAATTTACATTGATTATAATCCTACACATCAAAGTGTTACTTTAACAAAGCAACACAGTAGCTGCTATTTGTAAGTGCCTTCTGTCCTGAAAGGTGCTAGAAAGAACAGTTTCCTTTCATGGTGTTAAAGTGTTAAGTTTTCATCTCATAAAGCATCCTTTCATCTCCATTACATGTAAGTGCAATTAATAAAATGACAAATTCAATAAAGAATAGAGGAGTTTTAGTAGAAGAATGTGTCTGTTGTTTTGTTCATGCTCTCAGTTTAATATGGCTACATCTATCACATAAGGTAAAGAGAAAAGGCTTTTGGAGCCAAAGAATCCTTTAGGGACATTGTCAAACAGGGGAAGATCACAGTCCAATACTATTTTACTACTGAACTAGTGAGATCTACTCACAATAAAAATTCCAGTCCAGCTTTGGGAGTTACTGTACCTTGCAGTCAGCCCAAGAAAAGAATGATTCAGAACTGGGTAAACTTCGACACATTTGTCATTTAAAATCTGCAAATTCCTGCAATATTCTGTGCTAGCATCTGAAACAAATGGGCTTCTGGGAGGGAAAGCTGCATTGACAAACTCAGCAAAGAGCAATTTTCTGTCATTTAATGAAGGATGGAGGGAGGCCTTGATAAAGTACCCACTCATTACAAGTTTGTTTTTGTACGTGTGCCTGTGTGTGAGACAGAGAGAATGTGTGTGTGTTGATGAAAGGGTAATCTCACTAGTTCAATCTTCTCAGACAAGTTGGACTGCTAAAAGCACTCTTTATTTTCTTGTAAATTCAGTTAGGCACAGTTTCACATGCATAATATCTGCATGCTGACATTTTCTTTTTGCTAAAAGGTGCAAAATGTTTATCCCTGCACACACATTGTCTCTTTTTCTCTAAAATGTAAATTTTGATTGACCAAGTGTTTTTCCCTCTTTAGCATATATGAAATATTATAAAAATTGGGGAAAAATGTTATAGTACCATATACATTGTATATATAGCATAATACATATAACTTATGTATTATGGTCAGTTTTCTGAACCAGGTAAGTCCATTCTGTGTATCATTCTAAGTAACCTCTGAAAATAAGACAATTACCTGCTCTCATCCTCTGCCTAATAATGAAAGCAAATAAGCAAACTTCCATTACTGTCATGAATTCAGCTTTAGTATATGTATAGGAAGGCTGTGGCCTTAACTTGAAAGAAATTAGCAAAGCATGTATTAGGAAATACTTGTAAATTGAGTGGATGCATATTATCTCCTAGTAACTTGTAGTCTTTCAAAGACTTATTACAGCTTCAAGTCAGTGAAGCAACATTCATGAAGTTGAGGATCTGAAGCCATTGCAGACTGAAGGATTTGGTATTCAATAGGCTACAACTCAAAAATGTAATTCAACATACTGCTGGCTGCTTTTATAATGAAACAGTTTTTATATTTTACCTTTACATACAATAAAGGACTGCATAAATAAAGGACAAATTAATTCAGAAGCTTCCCAGTTAAAACATAACTATTCAATTCCCTTTTTATTCTTTTGGGTGAGTATCATTCCTTGGGTTTGGAGTAAAACAATTGATTATTTGTGCAATCAAAATTGAAAGAGCATAGGTGTGAATGGAACCATGGCATATTTATCCCAAGCCCAGATTATAAGGTATTTAATAAGCACCCCAAGGAGCAAAACTAAGCATCCCTGGTCAAGGTCCTGATTTTGTTGAAGTCAATGAGACAGATCCACAGAAGGTGGATTTTCTCATGGAATTCAGTGAAAAATTCTATTAGATGGAATCATAGTATGCATACCGTTTTTTCATATAGAGTGGTCACTAGATTCACCTTAGCTGTTTTATGACACAAGATACTTATGCTTGTGATCAGTACACAAAAATCAGCCTGCTAACATCATGAACAGTATATTTTTCCATAAATAAAAAGGCAATTTTAAGGAACCATCATGGCTTGTGCCATATTAGAAAAAAACCCACTAGAACAAACAAAAATAAAACTAAAAACATCATCAAAAATTCCCATACCGAACACATAAAATAAGACCAGCAACAGGAGAACAATCAATGTAATGCTAAAATTTCCCAGCATTAAAATTAATAAAACTGTATCTGTATCAGAAAACTAAAATTTTTGGACAATTGCTTTTTTTTTCTGTTAGTTTCTATAATTTTTTACATCCAAACTTGTAATTATAAAGTCATAACATGCATGTCAATTCTATATTTCACCTCTCTTCTATTCCCCTTTCTCTTCTCCAGTAATAGTGTAAAAGCATGCGAGTCATTTTATATAATGCTTAGTTCACATTGTAAAACTGAGATATGAACAGTATTTCTCTCCCCACATATGGGAATTGATTACTAAATAATAATTTGTTTGATGCCTTAAAACATAGAACATCAAAACTTATTAAGAGAGTAAGCATCTTGGTGTATGCTTGTTCAAATAATAACATTTCATATTAGTGTTCTAAAGCTGTATAGTACTTCATTATACAATCTGCATTTTTATAACTACACTGCTATTTAAATATCTTAGCTAGCAGATAATTTCAAAAAATTATTGCAAGCATATGTCTCTGAATTTAAATGGTAAGCCTTATGAAGAGAAAATACCTTAGATACCTAGCTCAAGTGATGTGCAAAACAAAAGATTATTAAGTCTTTAACACGTAGTCACTACAGTGTTTTCAGCCAGGAGCCAAACCCATGAGGTCCCAATACTTTTGAGATGAACAAAATTAGTGGTTTTAAACCAAAGCAGCCCATGGGTTTGATACTGAAGCACTGCTGTAAATAAAGCACTCTAGCTGGTATCAGTTCCCAAAACAGAGCCAGTGATACATTACACATTTTGGGTCTGATTCAGCAATTGCTTGTAATGCAGTCATAAATCTGCTTTTGCTGGACAGGTACATCAAACTTGCAAGTAGTTGCTATTTAAAGACGTGTCTGGTCCCTACAGAAGTCTGGTAATTTCCTCCAAATTTTATGTTAATTGGACTTTTTTTCCCTGCTGTACCTTTACTGTACCTAAATGTGGATTATTTTTAGACCTTTTACCCTGAAAGAGACAACACATTCTAACTGGCATTTTATCATTTGGGCAAATGCTAGATTTCACAGGACAGCTGCTGAGACGGAGAAAGCTTACTGAAGGTTTCAAGTGAACATAGAGTGAGAAAAATAAATCAACCAAAACAAACCAAAACAAAAAAGAAAAACAACCAATTAAAAAAAAACAAAACAAAAACAAAAAACCCCAAACAAGCAAACAAATCAACAGCCAAAAAGAAAAAAAAAAAATAGAAAAGGAAAAAGAAAAGAAAAAATTCCCCTACACCAAAAAGAAACTACCTACCATCTCAGACCTCAGTCCTCACATACTATAATCTAATTAAGTCTACCTGGATAAAATTCACATCTACATGAATATCACCAGTTTTTACACACAGCCTCATTTGGCTATTTGCACAGGATTGTTGCCTCGGTGGGCAGCCAGGATACATTCTGGGAAAATAATATTGCTTTACACCCTCATTGAAGGCAGGATGCATCATCATTATCTCTCTGAAGTACTGGATGATGCTTTACCGAATGAGACAAGAGGCACTGGAAATAGAGAGCAACCTCAGCTCAAAATGCTCTACACTGAAAATAAAAAGTGAGCCCCTAAAGTTACCGCTGGTTAAAATAATGCTTTCCTGGAAGCACTTTGCCACACTTCTTCTGAAAACAGGTTTTTCCTGAGGGATGTCCCCATTTACTGAGTTGGAGCAATAAACACAAAGTATTAATAACATTCTGAAAAATCATTAAATATGCTTAATGACAGAAAATTTGCAGCAGAGTCCTAACCTTTGTCAATCTTTGAATGAATCCTTGATTTCTGATTTTTAACAGTGGCTGAATAATCATGACATAAATAGTGCATAGAAAAAAAGGATTTGTTTACATGGTCTTTTAAATGAAAGTATCTATTTTTAAAACATTATGCAGATATTGGCAGAGGTTGCTTTCAAGAGGTAGATTTTCAAGAGAATCAAACAGAAGCTAAACAGAATTCCTATATATTTGTTCTGACAAGCCATAGAGCTCGTCTTTTGTTTTAAGGGTTTTTTTGTGTTTCTCTACTTTTGTTGTTGCTGATCACTATTTAAATGACATTTTCTCTGTAGACTATCCATGCTGGTGGGCACAGCTGCACAGGAGAGTGCTGTGTTAGCAGACGGATCCTCTATCCCATTGGCAGCATTCTCAGTTCAGGATCACATGGACCATAAGTCTCGATCTGTAAGTATCAATTCCATTTCAAATCTGGATCAGTCTGGGCAAAGATTAATGCAGTTTTAGCTAAATTTTTGCTCACTATCCATATTTAACTAGATCGTGCAGGCACTGGGAAGTGAAAAATAGTGAGATACATGGTCAAATTCCCCTTCTTCCAGAAACCCTAAACCCCAGGATTTTTGGCTTTCCATCAGTGAGATAGAAAAAAATCATAAGACTCCTGGTTAAACTCAGTACAACTGCTTCTTTTCAGAACTTCAAATGTTCTAAAACCAGTAAAATAATCTAGGGGACTCCTTTCTAGATCAATAAGCAAGGTCTCTTACTTACACTAAAATACTCTAAACTGCTTTACAATGGTGTCTATACCTGGAGAACAATTCTCAGGTTCCACCTTTTAGACATGTAAGCAGCAATACAACACAAAAACTGCCCAAATGCCTCACAAAGATGACAGATGTTTGGGTGATCTCCTTATTATTTTTCTTTTCAATACTGCTTCAAACCAGTTTTTTTTCTCTAAAACTTACTTCCAAAAGCTCTTTCTCCATTTGAACGGGAAATCAGATTTGCAGAACTGAAAATAAAAATTACTGCTTCTGTGCTTGTATAAATACCAGTCTAATCAGAATACAGTATATTATTGGATTTTTAATTTTCTTTTGAAAAGACCAAGCTATGTTAAGCAGCCTTTAGCAAGCTGTCACAGATGAGACCAATAAGCACATCCTGACTTAACACACATCAGGGGTTGCCAAGGATACACTGTCAGGGGACTAGGGTCAGGAGTCAAACTGACCAATATTGAGTAAATTACATTGCTTCGAATGATTCCCCCTGAGCTAGTAATGATATGGCATGCACATAGTTTTGCTCTGCAGACTGATAAATACTGCATTTGAAGGCTAAACAAGGAACAAAGCATGGAAAAATGATTCTCTATAGACTGCCATAAACATTCATTCACATCACTCCGAGATTAAAAAATACCATCATTGAAATTATCAGTATTCCTTTCCTGAAGAAATGCAACAAAAGGATTAAGGCATTTCACTACAAAAAGCAAAACAAGCAATAAGATGAAATAACTGGAAAGGACAACGTAGGCAAAAGGGAGCAAGTCACTTTTCATATTTTTCACCTTGTACAGTCCTTTATTGCTATAAAAAAAATCTCTACTAAGTAGAACTGTTCACGACATCTTGCAATAGCACAATGAACTTCATTATTCCCCACATACTTAATAATATCTTTTACCAGTTGTGATTCACCTAAAAGAAATATAAAAAGCTTATAAAAGTTGCTGTCTAATACCCGAATTCTACTAAAATAACTTATGATAAATTCACTCTGAAGCAAATGAACTACACTGAAGTAACTTGGGGCAAAGTCTATTGGCAACTGAAAGCACCAGTATAAGAAAGAATTTGTTTCTGACCAGCCAAAATATTGTGCAAGAGCCTTTCCTAAAATCTCTGAGTCCGGGAGAGAAACTATATTTGTAAGCTCAGCAAAGCTTAAATTTACATTTATAATGTAAGTTTGCAAATATGACACAGTTCAGAATTCTGAATCTTATTTTCTCATTTGCTTATATTGCCTTGTTTCTTCTATAAATCTGTGTAAGTATGGAAAATAAATATCAGGGAGAAGTTTTTGACTTCTTTATTTTCATTCCTGTAATCCACATTTTTCTTTCATTATCATAATTTCCATCCTTTTTACATGTGTTTGGTTTTTTATATTATTAGCTGAATACAGGTTTCAAGGCCAAATTTACTATATTTTTCTTTTTTAAGCTATTTCTTTCTTTCTCCATAATGCATTTTCCCCTCTCTGATCCTTGCTACCAGGGAACACAGACAGCAAATCTGTTTTCCACCTTCCACATCTATGTTTCCAACTAACAAATTTAGTATCTTTCAAAAGAAGGTACTTTATGTTCTGTCAACAACGCTTTAAAAATTGCTCAGGTCTTCTATATGATGGTTTTTGTCACCAGTGGTTATATAATATTTGCATATACATGCACATATCATTGTTTGTTAGCAAACACTCGGTACCATGTTGAGAACAGATTTCTCCATTAACCTCCTGTCAGAAAATAACATAACCTCTTTTTCTCACAAATGCAAGCTGTTTCAGATCCTGTCTCTCCTTTTCTGTCACTGTTTGGGTGCTGTGCTTTGAAGATAAACTTTACTGAAGAAATAAAGAAAAGCAGCTGCTGCTCTCAAGATTTACTCTGTTTATGATCTTTGTTGTATAACAATAGTCACGAGCACTCTGAGCAAAGCTCACTGAGCAGCCACACAGCTACACATCCCTCTCTGCTTTGATTTGTACCTCCATTAAGTATAGAAGGGAAAGAGTCTCTATAGGAAAAGCAGGGCACCCTTGACGATGGGAGAGAAATGATGCATCTGACTCCATGGATATCAGAAGGCTAATTAATTATTTTATTATACTGTATTATTCTATATTATATTACATTACATCTAAACTGAATCTGTACAAGCACCCAACTCAACTCAACTGCACAGAATCTTGTGACTGTCAGCCAACAGTCCCAACACATCCACATGGATTCAATTGGTCAGTGAATCAAAACACTCACACCAGAATCCAATCAAGCAAATTCCTTCAGGTAAATAATCTTCCACAATGCATTCCACTTGTGAACAACACAGGAGCAGTAAATGAGATAAGAATTGTTTTTTCTTTCTCAGGTGCACAGAATGTGAATCCCAGAAATATCCTTGGGAACTTGTGCCTTGCTTTGCTCTGTGACGAGAAATGTGGCTACAAGTTTCCTCATGGATGGAGGTAGACCTGGTCCATCCATTTTCCCCATGCAGGTGTGTTTTTTGCCTCAGTGGAACCTGCCAACCAATCTATCCAAAACCCTTCTTGGGAAGAAGGAAAGAGCAGCAATGGAGGATTGTTTGTTGTGGAGGAAAACCTGTGGTTACACCAGATTAGACAAGACAGATCCCTATGGTGAAAGAGTTACAGAGAAGTGCCCCAAGAGACTTAGAGCCCACAGAGCCCACAGAGCCCACAGGCACTTAGAGACTGCCCAGGAGCTCCTGTTATACACATATTTGGAAGTGCTCAAGGCCAGGTTGGCTGAGGCGCTGAGCAACCTGGTCTGGTGGAAGGTGTCCCTGCCCATGGCAGGGCGTTAGATTTAGATGGTCTTTAAGGTCCCTTCTAAGCCAAGCCATTCTATAATTCTGTCAGCTACTCCACTCTTTCTGGTGCTGCCACCAGCAGACTGGAGAAGGTATTTTGTGCAGCAGAGCAGTGAGGTGCCACCTCTCTGCTGAGCAGAGGCTGCTCACACCTAGATCTAAGCAGAGGTGCACTTTGTGTGGCAGATGAAAGCAATGGGTACTGCTTTTTGGCAGATGTGAAAGTCCAGAACTTGAGTTCTCTGTCTGTGCTGTGCAGATTTCCAGAGTGCACCTGAGTGTAATTCTTCGTTAAGTCAATTCTTTAAAAATAGACAAACCCTTTTCTAGGAAAATTCTATTCTCCTTTAATTGATGTTGTAAAGCCTGCCCCAAAATAAGAGCATAAAAGAAGATAATCATTACATGTTCAGTGATGAGAAGTTTGATGATGTGATACAGCAAACTAGCTGGCATCTACTGAACTACCTGTGCACTACCTTCTGTAGGCAGTGAGATTATGGAGAAATAAATATGACACCAAATCCTACTTAATTAATTGTTTCAGGGGTGCCGCCACATGCAAAATTATCTTTGGTCCCTCTTCTGCTGGAACAGATGTGAAAGTGAGAAGATGCATTGCCTAGGGAAGGGCACCTTATATTGCTTCAGGGGCTGAGCCCTGCCTTATTATTTTAAGTACACTTGTCTCAGTCACATAAGCTCCACGTCCTACACTGATTACATTGTAATTTCACTGTTGATATCAATGGAGATGGTGACTTATGAGTGCAGTACTAAACATATTCCGCAGCAAATAATGACTGAGATTATTAATAAATCACAGCTCCATTTATACAAAGAGGGCTAATTCTTTATAAAGCTCACTACTTAAACTACAATTAGTTTATTCATGCTTTGGCAGCAGAATATATTTTTCTAAGAATCCTGTTAAAGTCTTTGCTCAAGATTTTAAATTGTTGCAAACAACTCCCTTTGCACTTCCAAGCTTGCACCACTGTTCTTTTGGAACACACAGCTCATTTTCCTGGATAATGATGCAAAGGCTTCATTTCTCAAAAAACAGACAGGAGCAAAAGAAAGAAGACTGAAGGGAGCATTACAGAGTTGCTCTATTCACGTCTTCAATTTGATGAAAGCATTGTTTTGCTAGAGGCACTATCTAGAAGTTAATTCAGTTAATTTGAACGACCATAGTGAGCAAAAAGTTGCTGCTGACAAAAAATGACAGTAAAAATTATATGGTACATATGATAAATTCATATACTGTCTATGAATATACTAATTTCTTATCACCTACCCCTTCAAAACAAAAAAAAAAAAGTTGCCTAATGCTGTTTCTGCTCATTTACTACAGAAATACCTGCACACCCATCTGTTTGATTTGTTCAATGCCCATGCAGCTCTATCTTTGATCAAGGAAGATCTAACTGGAATAGCAAGACTAACTGGAATAACTCCCTACTTTACAAAGTAAGCACAAAGCATACATAAATCAAAATGGAAACCATTAATGGGTTTGCCTGAGTCTATAGAGACTGAAGGAAGATCAAAACAGAAATGTGTTCTTTCCAGTTTCCAGCTTATCCTTTTCCTGAAATCACTAAATCCATCTTCCATATTCCCTTTTTCTCCATTAAAAGAAAAAGCAACAAACCAAAAGAAACAACAAAAACAAACAAAAAAAACCCAAAAAACCAAACAAAACAAACAAACAAAAAAAAAACACAAAAAAACCCTCCACAAGCTATTTATCTAAAGACCATATTTTTTTTAATATTCCTCTTGTTCAAATTTTAAAAAAAAGTATGAAAGATAGTATTTTACAAAATTGATCCTTGCAACTTAAAAAGCCAATGTTAGTTAATAAAGAACAGTATTTTCAAACTAGTGGAATCAACTTAGGTAGCTTTGTTGGTTGTTTAAAAGCCCAATTAAAAAAAAATCATTCACTGTAAAGGAGAATTATATGTTTAACAGCTTCCTACTGTATTACCAAAACCAGTGGAATCTTCTAAAATCTCTCCATTTAAGGCCTCATTAACTTATGTAATAACTTGCATGGTGAAGTCACAATGCTGTAGTCAAAGGTCAACAGGCATTTAGCACAATTGTTTAAAAAACATTCTTTAAGAAGCAGCACTTT
This sequence comes from Ammospiza nelsoni, assembly GCF_027579445.1. Classification (NCBI taxonomy): domain Eukaryota; kingdom Metazoa; phylum Chordata; class Aves; order Passeriformes; family Passerellidae; genus Ammospiza; species Ammospiza nelsoni. The sequence continues at coordinate 60,942,838 of NC_080633.1, forward strand.
CTACTACATGGTTAGAGCTAACTTGGGTGTTGGACTCAAAGTTGATATGTAAACTAATTTTTTATATAAGAAATTACTATCTGAAATAATGCACATTTGAATTTCAGATAATATTGCCTTGGATTTTACAAGTAAATTGAGGTATATTAAGGTATATTAACATAAACCTTAAAACCTTAAAAACACACCTTTCCAAAGAATACAACAGTCACTTTTTCTTCAGAGGAATAGAATCATTGAAGTGCAGACTTATCAAAATTCATGCATACCAAAGATTTTTAAATTGCCAATCATTTCGCCCATTAATTTTTTAAGAAAATTTTGTCTTTTGAGACACTGGCTGGGGGAAATGAAAATGGGCATGGGGAATTTTGCAGGGGAAAAGAAATTCTATATAAGAAAAGAAATAGCGAAGGAAAACAGGAACAAGGTGCTGTGGATATGTGAAAGGCAGGCTGGGTGAAGAAACCTGGGTTCATGTCTTTCATTTGTCTCTCTGCTTTTTATCATTGCTCTGGCAATAAAACAGAAGTAAAAACAATTTATCTGGCTGATAGGCTTTTGTTTCTTAGGATAACCCAGAGAGGAGCAGGACAGACAGAACATCAGTGATTATTGAGGCAACAATGTCAACCATTTTGTATGTTCAAAATATCATTTTTGTAGATAAATTAACTTAATGAAGAAAGAAGATTAATATTTCCTCTTAAATGTCACTTGTGAAACCATTTCAAGAATGCCATGTCCAGACTGGTTTCCCCAGTTTATGGGAGACAGGATGCATAATAATTGCAATGTACCTTCACTCTGACTAGGACAAGGAAGGCACTATTCAACCCAGATCTCTAGTGCAAATATTTTTAGCCTGGAATAAAGACTGAATGATCAAAACCCTTCATGAATCTATACATTTCCAGAAATTACCTACCAAATAATTTCGAAGCATGAAGAAAATGAAAGATTTAGCAAGTAAATAATTTCCTCTTTGTTGTCAGATATCCTGCATAGGACTCTTTAAAATTAAAAACAGAAGATCTTTAAGTTGTGAGGGCCAAAATTTTAAAAAAAAAAGTTCTTTATTATTTATGAGAAGAATAATTTGAAAAACACAAGTCAACCTATTTTTTAAAAATTCTTCTGAAAAAACTTGATGATAAATCTAGCAATCCTAATCAATTGTTTCTGCTAAAATTAAATCATATCAGTACTTCTGGAAAATTGTATTATGACCACCAGATTTAATAATATCTAGACTGTAATACATTTGATGATGTCACATAACATTATTTTTTTTATATATATATATATATATATATATATATATATATATATGTATATATATATATATATATAACATTTTATATTCATATTTGTATATCCTAAATACTCAGTTCTGCATTCTGGTATAAGCATATCCCATGAGACTATTGGAATGTAGTGAAGGATGGCTACACATTAGGAAGACATTGGGTGGGTCTGTGTTAATATTTTCTTTGGCAGGGCACTTTTGAAGTTAATCTCTTGACTGCCTTCATTATTGTGCTTGGTTTGCATAGTGGGGTAGTTAAAAATATGTGACTGGGTTATTTTCTGATGAAATTCAAGTAAAATATATTTAGTAGTCTCCAACTGCAGATGTGAATTCAGCCCACATGATAAGATTAAAACCAATCCAAAATTACCATCAAAACAGGAATGAATTTTGAGTCTTCACTTGCTCCTTCCAACACACAGATTCACCTCTCTTTGCACTGATTACTGTAGAGACAACTTTAAAGATTTGGAAACTACTGCAAGTTTCCTCCCCTCATCCTGCTTTGCAATGTGTGTATGGACCAAACTGCCCTTGTCCAAATGCACCACACTTGAGCCATCATATGATTTCTCTACCTGTGTTAGCTGTTTGTCTGTTCCCACACAGATTTTTAAGTTACTGCAATTTTTCTTATCTGAATTATGAACTTAAAATTTCAATTAAAGAAGATGTGGAACTATATACTTTTCTATACAGAATCATTCAGAGAACAGTGATTCAGTAAAAGGCTGTGAACATGGACCCTATCCTGTTGCAGGCAGTAAATAGCCTTCAGAGAACAGAGGGGGTGCCTTTGTGAAGGAAGTAATAGAAAAAAAATGCTACCAGTTTCTACAGGAAATGTTAACCTCCCTACCATGGGTTGTCCTTAGCCTCACCTTAATTGCTCTGCTAATGAAACATAATACTTTGTCTGGCTCAAGGCAGGCTAGCATCTCTCTTGTGATGCTGAGACTGAAATTTCAGGTGCCAAAAGCAAGCCCAGGAAACATTTCCAACATTGATAGACGCAGAGTTGGGTATGCCAAAAAACAAACACACACTGGTTGGTCAGACATATTTATAGTAATTCTGCAAAACAGCCTGGTGCAGACTAGATCTGATTCTAAACTGCATCACTATGGCTTGGATTTAACGTGTTATTCCAGGAAAGCACTTAAGCAGATTCTCATGGCTGACTTACATTAATGAGACTTAATTACATGCATAATATAGGTGCTGTAATGCTTTCTCAAAAAAGGCTTCATATCACAATGATGGCATTTTAGTCCCTTACTTTTCCCAGAATGTTCAAAACTCCCAGTATTTGATATATATAATTCCCCTGCAGTATTCTTCCATTTTTTCAGGTTTTTTAAGTAGTTACCCTTGATTATTATCTTTTATGAGCTCTGAGTATTTTGATATGTTATGACTGACTCACATAAGCTTATTGTTTATGTTCTCTCAGACTTATAAATGCTCTTGTTTCAGGATTTCAGCAGAAATTAGATTATAGAGTTATAAAAATAAACCAGATAACATTTAATTCACTATATATAAATAGTATTCCATTCTGAATTGAAACAAAAGCTATGAAAGCCAGACAGAACAAACTAACCTACCTTGCTTTAGGTTTTCATTATCAGGGAGACATCCTGATCAGAGTAATTTGCAAGACTATAAGAGTCTGCATAAAACACTTAAAAAATATCTACAGTCTGTAAGAGTCAGTTCACCCCTAGAGTTAATGCCCCTTTTTTCCACAGTTGAAGGCAACCTCTTCATGTTATTTCAGAAAGGATATTTTAAAATTTTTTGATGATCTAAAAAAAACCACAACAAACCAAACCTAAACCAAACATTCTGGCAAGTAAAAGAATTAAAATATATCATATGATTAAAGTAGCTTTTGTCAGTTGTGAAATATGTTTTTATGCCTTTATTTATGTAATGACTTTGTGTTGCGGGATTTTTCAGATATCATTTGCTTTTTATATACAGATGCAGCTTCTTGCTAAACTGGAAGGAATTGTTGTAATCTTGCATATAATGCCTGTGCTTTTTCACCTCACAGTTGGGCAAGCTATTAATTTCTTGAGTAAAAGGGATATTACAGATGCTTGGCAGAGAGACATCTCGGCAGCAGGCAAAAAACGAATACTTGCCTAAAAAAGTGTCAAAATGTGGATGTGCCTCCAATAATTTAAAAAATAGAAGGTGATAAGTTGAAAATGTCAGGTAATTGGCAGACAGATAGAAAGTTAAACTGTGTCCTCAGTGAAGAAAATTAACCAGCAGCTGCCAGCAGAGGCCCCAAGGTCATCTGAATGTCAGAACCAAGTAAGGGCCAATCATTCAGAAGGGGTTCGCTGCTGATATTTGCCCTCCCTGGTCATTTTCAGATCTCCCAGGAACTGCCCTGAACTACTGCCAACATGTGTTCATTTCTAAAAATTACATAGATTGTGATTTATTACCCATCACGCTACAAAAATCCATTGTGAATTAAATCAGCCCTTTGTTTAAATTGCTCCTCTGCAATACGTATCATATCATCATAAATGACATTGAAGTTATAATCTACAGTAGTCTGCTTCAGCCACTGATAAGGCTCCACCAAGGGACGATCAATACTTACTATTCATTTTTGAAATTATCTTCACATTGATCCCTGAACAAGCGCCAGCAACACAGAGGCACAGTGGCTTTAATACAATAATTATATAAAGGTTTACAGGCTCATCCTCCCAGCCAATAAAAGCTGTCAGCTGGCAGGGACAGTTACAATCCCATAATCCATCAAAATGCTGTTCTCTGACCTATGGGCTTCTGGGCTTTCGGCAAACCTCGATAAACATGCTTATAGAGGAGAGAATAGCAACAAACACGAGCAAGCCAAAGCTCCAGATTCATATTACCGATTACAAAAACATATCTCTTACAGCACATCACCCCTTTCATCAGAGCAACAGAGAGGTGCATTTTTATTGGAATTCACCCAGGAGTGAGTGACCAGATGCATGTGTTTATTCCCGCACAAATTCCATCTCTCCTTTTCAGCGGGTGACTTTGGATCATGTTGTAGACCCTAATGAGGTAAGCTCATGGTACTAGTCTGAGATATGGCTAATTTAGCCAGGAATAGCTACACACTCTACACACAGGAAAAAAAGACTACTAGAAGTCTGAAAGTAAAACACAGAGAGGCTAAGTATAAAAGGAAGCTACCATCCAGGGGCAGATGAAAATCCGGATTAAGTGGATTGTGAATGACACTGTAGCATTCATCCAAGATGCCAAGCTATTTTATTTTGTATGTGTGAATTTGTATTTCCACACAGATGGGGTAAACAAATCAGTTTATTTATTAGTTGAGCTACACAAGTTCAAATTTTGCATATCAATTGAAGCTGCATAAAAGAGGGGAGCAGTTATTTAATAAGCAAAGAGTTTGGTGAAACTAAAGATTTGCTCCAGCTGCATTCTTTCTAATTCCAGAATTTAAGAAGAAAAAGAAAAAAAATAGGATAACATGGTTTTGAGGCAGAAAGTTTGAGGAAAAGGAAGGCAGAGAAGAATATTGAAGATATGGAACAAATAAACAAGAAGAAAAGAGAAAAAAAAGAGAGTGCAAGAATAAAAAGAAAAAAGGAGAGAGTGCAAATAACATGAGCTGGCTCAGTGCTGGAATGCTTAATAATGTATAACATCAACACTGCTTCTTGTATTATTGTCTGCCACATCATTTATACCCCTCCTCCTTTACTGATCCCATTGTCAACTTCACAGTATTGTCATGTACACGAGAAACACAGAATCTGGCTAGGATTAGCAGGCACAATTTACATTTTGAGTTCATCCTTTAAATGCCTTATTTGACTTACAAGAATACTGATGAACAGCTCTTTCTTTATTTTTTGCCATCCAATATTATGTCAATTAAAAAAAATTAAAAACCCAAATTAAAAAAAAAAAATCAATCTAAAAAACCCCAAACACATTCCAATGGTATATCTCAAATATTTGATCAGGCAGAAAAGGAAAACTGCATTTTCAAGTTTCACTGCGTTATGTGGAGTTCCTTTAGGAAAGAGGTACAATTTCTAGAGAACATTTCCTGGTTACTTCTGTGGTTTAGGATATTTTGATTTGTTCCCAGATGATACAGAAGACACTCCACTACGGTATGATTTGCCTTAACTCCAATGTTTAAGTGTGACAAGTGATATTTGCCAACTAAAAACCTTGCCTGTGACTTGAATTTCAAAACTCTAGAGTAGACTTCAGATGCTTCTAATGTCAATGAAATAGAGGCAGAAATCTGATAAAAGATGAAGGTAAGTAAAATGTAAGAAGGAACACAGTAGAATTTTAAATTCCTTAAATTATACCACAGTGTTTGCATTAATTATTTGATAAAGAAAAATTCTTTCTTAGAACGGATATCTCTTTCATTTTAGGTTTTGGTTTTGATTTGGGATGTTTTTTTTGACCAATGTTAAATGGACTTTTTTTCCCTGCAAATCGAAATTATTGTCCCTTAGTGTGAAATACAATTTAATTCACCATTTTCTTCTACTTGTTTCAAATACTAATATATGTGTGTGTGTTTAAATTGTACAAAAAGTCTTTCTCCACTGATAGCAGTAAAAGATGGAACAGCTGCCACCCATCAACATGCAACAGTAACCAAATTAATGTTCTGCAATAAAAACAGATCTCTTCACAGTAAAAAAGTGTGCAGTGGCCTTTGTGAGGTCGAGTGTGTTGCCCTGATTCTCTAACAACTTTCATTTGCTCAGATTTGATGGTCTATTGATAGCTACTTGTTTTCCGTTCTGTTCTTTTAGACATGCAAAGGAAAATAGTATTTTCCTATCTGATCTTGGAGAGTGCATCAGCTTGTTCTTATAAGCACAAAGCATCTTGTATCTTTAGAAAAAAAGTAGTTCCCATATGGAATAACGACTCTTAAATACCAAGATAATGGTACCCAAATGACTACAGCAATATCTGTAGCCTTAACTGTCAAATAACACTTGGGTCTTAAAGTTAATATGGGTTAAATCTTGTACAGGATTGCCTGTACTTGCCAAATTACTCCCCCAAAGAAATGTCTGTGATCTCACATTAGTCATATACCTCAGATGACATCTGGATCACCCTATTCCTTACAATGAGTTTGCACAGGTAAGACTGATTAGCAATCTAATTGAGAATTAATAAACACTCCAGTTAATGACAGTTATAGAATTCCCATTGCCCCTTATTGATTGCATGGGCTTTGCAGATGGCCGTAAACTATAAAATAAACCCTCTATAACTCCTCAGAAACATCCCCCCATGAAGCACCACACATTTTAAAAAACTAGTATACAAGATATGAAGAAAATACAGAAAACTACTACTGCACTAATATGAACTAATTCTAAGCCGTACATAGCTTTGGTCCCAGGACTGGACTTCCTCTGCCTATCAACAACCTCCTCCCATTTCTCTGGCACCTCAACATGCATGCTGGAGTTAAAGACCTACATTAAGCAATCCCTACCAATGCAGGAGTCTTTCCCACAGTGCATGTAGGCAATAGCATGCCTAAAGAAGGACAAATTATAAAATCAGCCCACCATAATTTGAGATTTGTCATCCAGTTATGTGAAAAGACTGGAGTAATTTGCCAACATAAAGACGGTCTCATACAGTGTACTGTCGACAGCTAGTATTGTAATGGTAATGAAGCAATCTCTGTAGAACTGACACAGATGCATAAAGTGGTTTTTGAATCTGATATTAGCAACAGACACTCAAAACAAAATTGAAGTATTCTTATACGTTTAAAGGATTAATATAAATAGGTCTTTATGAATACAAATGCTTGAAGCATCAACTTCAGTAGCAGCATTTAAAATGAGAGTAAAACTTTGCTAAATCTTCTTCAGACAGAAGGATTTTGTATGAAATTTGAGAATCTCAAAACATCTTGGCACTTTGAGGTTATAGCATGATGGCACTATGCTGACATTTTGAACTATTATATCTTAACAATGCAAAGTTTATTCAAGAAAGAGACATTTAAAGAAGGGCCAGCCATAAAAATTAAGTCAAACTAGATGTACTGAAGCAGACACATCTGTGGTTTAACCCCATCCGCATCCTTAGATTATTTCTTTTGTGACAAATGGGAGATAAATCCATATCTTAATAGACTTTTCAAGTAATATTGATCTATAAGAACAAACATAACAGTAATAAAAAAATTAGATTTATCTTTGGCTTGATAAATAGTATAACAGCTCATTGTTTGTGGTACAATTTCTAAAATAGATGCATATACAAAAGTTATTCTCTAATACATTCTTAATGGAGATAAAGGAAAAAATCATTGATAAATAAAAAAATCATAATGCATGTTTTCAAGTTACAGATCCTAAGTAGCCAGCAATCATATTGCCATACAGAATTGTGAATCCCTTCTGTTACCATATTTTTTCCTAAAACAAACAATTGCATTTTATATTTAGAGAAAAAAAAATCAGAAAATTATTTCACCATTAACAGAGCCATCATAGCAGGTAGATGAGGAATCTGGAAGTTCAAGGGAAAACAGAATTGTCTAGAGGCAATTTTTAGTGTAAAGAAGAGGGAACTGTCAAAGCCCTGACATTAAAGTAACAAGTGAGAAAAGTAAAAATGCGCAGAGGAGAAAGAATTATTCTGTCAGAGATAGCAGAATGATCAAGAAAAATAAATTAGGTCTTCCATAATGCAGATAAACAGGTGTGGCTCTTGTAAAGGGAATATTCTGCCTTCTGTTAAGTGAAAGCCATGTTTTAATGTTTTGCAACAAGAGTTTGAGAAAAAGTTAGTAGAGTTAGTAGCAGAGTGCTATTTGCTTATGGAAGGTCATTAGAAATAGATAATTAAGAAAAGGGAAAGACACAGGTGAGGTTAGGAATATGATTTTATAAATCTAACAAATACTAGTCCTGTATTTTGCTTTTACTTAACAATCAAGAAAGAGGAGAATGCTGCACTGAGAAAAGAAGTTTGGTGAATAGTTGAAAGATTAGACCAGATCTCCAAGAAATTAAAATATAAGATTCATTCATAAAAAGGAAATATATATTTTATGGTAATTTTAGAATGATCCAAAGCATAAAAAAGGAAAATAGGTTGCAAAAACCTGTAGAGAAATTACAGTACTGTACATGTTTTTCCACTGTTCCCTTTGAGGAATCACAGCTGGATCTCAGTGACGTGACATTGCAGACCTGGCCAGGCAAGAGATCATCCTGCTTTCCAGAGGGTTTCTGTCTTTCTCAGTCTGAGTTGATATGCTGGAAAAATAGCTAAGCCATGGAGTAGGACCTGGAGGTCATGGTGGACAACAATCTGTCCATGAGCCAGCAGTGCCCTGGTGGCCAAGAAGGCCAAAGGGATCCTGGGGTGCATCAGGAAAAGCACTGCCAGCAGGATGAGGGAAGTCATCCTTTCCCCTGCTCAGCCCTGGTGAGGCACATCTGGAGTGCTGTGTCCAGTTCTGGGCTCCTCAGGACAAGAAAGACATGGAGCTCCTGGGGGACTGGAGCATCTTTCTTACAAGAACAGGCTGAGAGAGTTGAGCCTGTTCAGCCTTGAGAAGAGAGGATTGAGACAGGAACTCATCAATGTCTATAAATATGCGGAGGGAGGTTGTCAAGGAGATGGAGCCAGGCCTTTCTTGGTGATGCCAAACAATTCGACAAGAAACAATGGGCAGAAACTGGTTCACAGGAGTTCCACCAGAGCATGAGCAAGAACTCCTTTACTGTGTGGGTGACAGGCACTGAAACAGATTTCCTAGAGAGGTTATGGAGTCTTCCTCACTGGAGGTATTCCAGGCGTGTCAGGATGCAATTCTGTCTACTGTGCTCTAGGAAGATCCTGCCTGAGCAGGAAGGCTGGACCACATAACCTGCTGTGGTCCCTTTCACCTGACCCATTCTGTGATTCTTTAAAAGCATGCAAACAAAGTATTCATCCAGGATCCTCTCAGAGTGACTACAAAACGGTGCAGTTCTGTAAGAGAGACTAAGGAGAAAACTGACCTTCCCATATTAACAGACCAGGAGACATATGATCATTTATAAAGGCAAAATCCATGTTTCATTCAGGGGCAATCCAAGGAGGATCAACCAATGAGACATTTTGGTTCAGGAGGAAATAGTAGAAATGCAGGTGGAGGGAGAAGAATATTTTTTCTCCTGTTTAAGGGTGTCAAGCTGAGCTTTCATATATTTGCTCTCTATTCAATTACTTAATCCCATACTCTGTGCATGTATAATAAGAGGCAAAATATACATAGAAAGTCCTAATTAGGAAAGATATTTTGGTAGATATATTAAGAAAAATACAGTCCTTACTCCCAGCTGGCATCTATTGTGTGGATTTTTAGATCTTTAAGGGAAGTATTTACCTTACACTCATTAAACATATGTATATATACACAGAAAAATTTGGTAAAAAATTTATTGATTAGTTCCTGCAGATGAGTCTGTTTATGATCTGATGGTAACCGGTGAGTGATCTCCCTGTTTTAATCTTGACCCAAGAGTTTTTCCATTTTGTTTTCCCCTGACATCTTGGTGAGAAGGGACAGAGGCAGAGCAGCGGGTGGGTAATGGGCAGGGGGCCAAGGCCAAGACCATAGGTAGATAATGAGTCTACCTATGCTGCTGGCATCACAGACTGTGCATAACTCAGAAAATTATGTTGGTTTATGATGGTAAAGAAAATATCCTGTTACTCAACATTAAGCAAGTCTCACTAACAAAAATTATAATAGCTGCTTCCCCAAATATTTGAGCTGGGAAAAATCAGGCAGAGAGAACAACTAGGTTTCTTTGGCTTCTTCTTTTATATAGAAGCTGAATTCTATTCAAATAAAATTAAACTCAACGGTACTGCAAGTTCCTTCATCTACTGTGATCAAAATCTGGCAAAGGTAGTGTAACATGCCATTATCAAGGTTTGGCTGAGCCAGTTTATTGCATTCCTACCAAAGAGATGTTCTACAAAAGCTGTGTTTTCAGTAGAAAAGGGTTGGTACCAGATAGCTCTATTTACGAGATGAAAGGGTACAGAAGGGTTTCAAGAATCAGATTGTTGAGCTTCCAAGGTGAGAATCGAAGTTTTCCAGGAAAGGCTGCAGATGGGAATATGGTTTAGTTAAACTGAATATGTGCATCTACCTTTGAATTGGGGTCTTTGTCTAAAATACATGTTTGTCGCTGAAAGTCTCTTTAGGAGAGCAACCTAAAAAGTAGCAATCACCTGAAGGCCACATTAAAAACAACTGCCTGCATCACTGAAGAATTTTGTCCTAGGGACTGCTTGTAGAAGTCTAGAACCAATGCAGTTTTCTGGATTTGAATCAAGTAAAAGGAGTATGCCTCAGATGCCTGTTTTTGTAGCACTATATTCTCAGCTACATTCAAGAAATTCTGTTTGTAAATATCAATCACAATAATTTTTATTGCCATTATTACAGTTCCGACACCTGATTAAATATACAAGTCTATATTAAGCATTTGAGAAACAAAAACACTGCTCTCTTTTGCAGTGTCAAAAGCATACTGAATGTGTTACCTACTATCAACAAAATATTTATGTGAACTCCAGACTCACTTTAAAATAAGTCTGGCTTAGAGAGATGCAATGTTGGCCAAATCTAGTAAAAATGTTACACCAGATGAAATACTAAAATGCTGAGCTAATACTTTATTATATACATAATAACATATAGCAGAATAATATTCAAGTAATTCCATCTGTTGCTAAAGGACAGATTTTGTCAGCATCTAGCATCCCTATGAACAGGATGTGGAATGAAAAGAATACTTATTTAGAATCACTTATTGCTATTGAAATGATATGGATGCTAAAATAAGAAAAAACTACATAAAATTTCTGAGTACTTCATAGCTTAACAACTTACCTTTCCTTACAGTTATACAAACTGAAATTCATTCTCTTCAGCATCTGAAGATTTTTTTTTTTTTGCAGTTCTAGACTAATTGAAACTAAAGTAGGTTTCATAAAAGGGTAATACTAACCCTTAGCAGTTTAGTAACACCAATGCTTTCTGTTTAACATTATGTAAATTATGGGTAATTGTCACAAAGTATGGTTTACATACAGCCAATATTAGAGGGAGAACAGTTGTGCCTTGTCCTTATGTAACATGCTTAAGTTAAAAATATTTGGAATAAACAAGGGCTTTTTGGATAGGATGTCTGGCTATGAAATACTAGTGAAATCACTGTGTAAAGTGCCTGTAGGAAGCTCTTTCTAAGGTCAAAAATGTGATTATTTTCCCTATCCATCATTTTAAAAGCCATTTCTAGGGTATCAATACAGTCATTTCCCAACATTATTTTTAATCCTGCTTCAACCTGACCTTTTTTTGATATCTATAACAAAAGCCACAAATTACTTGCAGAATGTTAACTAATAAGTTGATTATAGAAAACCTTAAAACTGTATCCAGTTTATTGGTGTATCCATAACTTCATCCATGACTAACATGTGAATTTGAAAAAAAAAAAGTGAATATGGAGATACACAAACTATAGAATGCACTTTCTGGTATAGGACCCTTGCCCTTTGCAGCCTTCAATAATATTCTCTACAGCACCAGTGTCATGTCAGCCATTCTTCACATTCATGTAAATGCACCTACAATGTTGATTTGTCTCCTTAAAGATGCCAAGATGTCCACTTCAAAGGTGCCAACCAAAAATAAACCTTGATCAAACTGCTTAGAGATGAAAACATCAAGTGAAAATTACTAATAAGTAAAGGTTATCTTAAGTGAAATAATAGTCTCTATTCTAAATGAAAATTCTTTTATAGTGTGTACAGTGCAGAGTTTTTATGCAATATAACTACAATGCAGAGATAAGGACCTTTTTCTTTGCCAATTAGGTTGTAAAGCAATATGAAGAAAAATTATTTGGACAGAATTTTAGCAGTCATAGTAACACACATGAGGACAAACACATAAATTGTAAGTCTTTGGATTACAGATTTCAAACAATAGAGGGCTCCTTCCCAGAAACTGCATTTCTGAGTACACACAGACATCCCTCACTAATTTGTTGTCTCAGCCATGTAGAAGAGGCTCAGTGTATGCTTTGGGTCATTATAACATTAGATAATATCACATATAAATGTTAAATGACAGTCACATAAGGACATATATGAAATACTAAGGATACTCTAGAAACTTTCTCTTGTATTTTTATTTAATTGCTTTCGACTTGTAACAATAGGAAAGTACTGGGCTGTGGAAGAACAGCACTTGCCTGAACAACAGACGATGTATCTATTATCTCACTTCCATGAAGGTCATCGACCTATGACAGTTGGAGTAGCAGAAACATTAGAAATCATGTGCAATTTAATCTTTACACAAATAAAGGAAAAGTATCACAATGCCTGAATAATGAAGAGTCTCTCAGAGAAAAAGAAAAGTCTGTCCCTGAGGATAGTCTTCATTTTCTTTCCTGAACTGTTCCAGTGCGTTCACACTATGAGATTCACTCACTGTGCTGACACACGTATTAATAGTATTTTGGCTGGAAGAGTGTAGATGTTCTAAAGTGATTGCAAAGTGCATCTGTGACTCAGTTCTCCTTTCATTCATTCATTACTTCTTCATGTCAATTCTGGGAGACTATTGTTCACCGAGAAACTGTCATCAGGATTGAAATTAACTGTTTTTTCTCCTACTTCAGGCAAGAGTGTCTTTATGTTCCCTGCTTTGCAGAACATGCTATTCTATCTTTTACAAGGTTGGTGATGAAAATATTACATCAGTTTCATTTGAAAATAAACAAACATCAGGAAAATGTGGAGGAGCAGACATAGCAAAAGAGGATAACCCATAAAAGCTATTTTAAGTTATCAGTCTGTATTACTCTTCTGATAATTTCAAAATTAAGCAAACAAAAACAAAGCACTTCCAACTGCAATTCCCAGTAAGCTAATAGCTAATGAAGGACTACAATACAAGTTTCTTTTCTATATTTTTTAAATTAAACCTTTATGTCTTCAAGAAAGGAAAAAGCAAAAAATAATCAAGAATCAGAAGAGATCAGTCATTTCATCTTGTTATTAACTGAAAATAAAGGGTATAAAAATATTCCCAAAAATGAAGTGCTGTTATTGACAAGCTGAAAATTACTTGAATCCTCTATTAGTCTGTCTTTAAGAATGGCATTAGACAAAGATTATGAAGATTTTGTTGTTTTTTCTTTAAATTTATTTTATTTTAAATACCAGGCTGCAGGTTTTGGAATAATGTGGGAATTACTAGCTTCCCTTCAGAATTAATATTTTATTTTTCACTGGACCTTTCTTTTTCTTTATGTGGCTTAACTTAAGCGCCATTTGTAAAAAGAATTAGAATAATATGAGCTTTTTTAAAAATATGTAGTCTACCATTTAAAAGGGAAAAATATTTCAAAATTCTATTTTTAATTAAAATGTTGACAGGAACTCAACCTTTGGAATTTTTTTCAGGTTAATGAAATCAAAAGGTATCATGAAGGTTTTTAACATTTAAATTCAACATTAAAAAAAATGAAGCAAAATGAAGCATTTCAAAACAGTCGAAGTAAACATAATTTCTATTTACACCTGAGTCAGTATATTTTGCTGCAGTACTACTATTTCAGAAAAACAACAGCACAACAGAAGTATTTAGGAAAATTACTATTTTTCAAAGTATTAGTAGAAAAATTATATCTCCTTCCACAGTTTATTAGACTTCTAAATTTGAGAGAGTTCTGAGTGGTCTCCCATAAACACAAGCACTTTCATTAGTGTTCTACTGTCTGAATGCTTGGAGAACAACCTGTTTTATTGATCCAAATTAAGGTATATTAATTTTCTACTTCACAAAGGACATGAAGAATTTATACTTTTTTATTCTCATCACTGTGGAATCAAGTTTTGATATAAAAAGGAAAAAGAGGGAATCTGATTATTCATTTAAAAGTGATAGCAGTGTTTAGAAAGGTTCTAGGTTTTGCCTGAAGTATCCTTGAACATGCCTTTAAGTGCAAGTATGTATGCACTACCTGGAATAGGCACATCCTTTTATATAGTTGTCTGTCTCCATCAACATACCAGGACAGGGAATTATTATAATTTACAGGCTTGGCTAATTGTAATGGTACAACTGAAGCAGGAAAGAGTTGCATTAAAAAAAATCAAAAGCTTCATTTTTTCTTCCAAGATAACAAAAATTTTTTCATTTATTTCCAAATAAAACATCATGGATAAAATTATAGTTGCCGCTGCATTAATCCAGGAAGACAGACTGAGTTTAGAGAATTTATTCTCCTGCAGACATACAGCTATGACATGCAGAGCCCATGGCTCTGCTCACATTCTGCTGAGGAAGCTGGAGGCAGCAGCAGAAGTGTCTTCCTTCTCCTTTGTGCCTGCCTTTGCCAACAGGAAGTTACACCACAGAAAGAGCTTTGTTTAAATCTTCACTCTGCAGACAGCCAGTGCCACAAATGAGGGCACAAGGACAATGCTTTAAAAAAAAACCTCACCCTACAAATTTCAATTACATCTCCAGACCTGGAATTTCTGGGGGACAAGACAAAATGTTTGTATTAGCTACACAATCAATTTACTTTTCACACACATGCTGTTTACCCTCAAAAGAAAGAGGAGTATTTTTTTTTTCCTTTCAGATGTATATTTGTATAGCTAAACATCCTAATCTCTTTAGCTTTCCTTTGGAAAAAAGGTGCATACCTCAGTTTCCCCAGCAACTCTACTGCAAGGAACACAGCTTGAGCACGTAAACAAAAAGAGAAAACTAACATCAGATCAAATATACATAGCCCAAAATTTATAGATTAAAAGATTTCATTGGATAAAAAAGTAATCTTTGAGGTGTATTATTTTGCTTTCCTAAAGAAAACACCCCTGGTTTTGTTGCCTGCAAGAAAAAGGAATGTATTATAAATAAGGATGGAATACAAAGAATGTTATGGCTCTGACAGCAATACGGCAGACTGTGATGTGCTTGCCATTCTTAACAGAAATATCAAGAACACAACAGCCAAGCCTGCTCCAAATCTATAACTATGCATGTTGCCTTATTGCTTTGGCTCCATGACCTTGTCTCTCCTTGACACATCTCAACACTCAAATCAATGATGATAGACATCAGGGTCTTGTGGATTCTCCTGGGATCACACATTTTATGTCATATTTTTGATTACCTAATTACAACGTAGTCTTATATTTAAAAAGATAAGGATATTAGCTTTTCTATTTCTTCATTTTCACATTTTGATCACCTGTGATACATGTTGCATATCTGCCTCTTTATCAGCCACACTTTTACAAATTTTGAGGCAGACTGTAATGAGGATATTTTTAATTTGATTTTCAACAATTTTTCCCCAAAATTCCATTTGTGTCAGTTCACCCATTTATAGAAAGCGAGACAGCTGGCAATTTAGGTGTAGAAAGAGATCTGTTGCAGCTGTGGCTCGCCAGTATGGTCATCCAAATTAAGGACCTAAAATATACAAAAGGAAGAAAAGAGCTTTCATTCCAACTCAGCTTTGTAATTTGCCTGGGTGCTTTAGATATTTCTATTATTTGATTCTTAATACTTACACAAGTTTGTTATTAATTTACTGTCCAATATGAAGACTCCTTTACAAAACACTACAGAGATTAGACTAACTAGTAGACTAACTAGCACTAAATGCAGATGCCTAGGCTAACTGGTAGGAGCAGATAAAAAAGAAACAGCTGAAGCTGTTCAAAGTAATCAATTTTTTGTTGGCTTTGATTTTTTGAATTCTGGAACACCATTTCATTCCTTTTATTTTCTCAGCACACAAATTTAG
The DNA here is from genome assembly GCF_027579445.1 of Ammospiza nelsoni. Lineage (NCBI taxonomy): Eukaryota > Metazoa > Chordata > Aves > Passeriformes > Passerellidae > Ammospiza > Ammospiza nelsoni. Next base: position 60,959,062 of record NC_080633.1, read on the forward strand.
TGTTGTATACCTGAGGCAAAGGACAATGTACCATGTAGTTAATTGTCACCTTGTCAATTATGCATGAAACAAACAAAACAATTTAATTCAATTTGCAAGTTTATAGCAATTTAGAAAAGGTGTAAGAACTCTTTCCTATCATTGAATTGAAGGCTTGTATTTTTTAAATCTTTTTCCTATTATAAAAATACACACAGACTATTAAATTTTAGTGGTTTTCAGAATAAAAAGAAAAAATATGAAATGGACATACCGTTAAGAGTTTGAAACACAGAATTCATATGTGATATATGTGTAAGAACTAAGGATTACAGACCTAAGTATCTTTTCCCATTCTTTCTACATAAAAAGGAAGGAAAGCTACACAGCTCATAGTGTATTGAAGCAGGAAACATGGAGAGAAAATTAGGCCATATAGTCAATAGTAAAACTTCTGTGGATTTGACAGAGTCCAAAAGCTTGTCTGGAATACAGTTGGGGTTTGACACAGCCTAAGCCTACATTTTCACATTTCAAAGCAAGGATTTAGAATTGTCCAGAAATAAGAGAATCTTGGCGCTGCAACACTTATTTCACATGCTTCAGTTGACCATAATCAGAGAAAATGGCAGATACCAAATTGAATAGCCTGGATTTAAGATGCTCCTAATATACAGAAAACCTATTCTCTGTCCCCAAAACACAAGGGAAACCCACAGAAAATTTATACAACATTTGGCAGAAAACGGATTATTTTACTTCCTGATCCTGCAAATTGTTCCTAACTTAATGCTTATGAATATTCCCATTTGAGTCAATTGTATTATTTACATTCATTAAATTAAGCACATATATAACTGTTTTTCAGATAAAGGTCTTAATTACTTTTAAGGTATTGAACCATTTTTCTTCAGACTTGACTCAATGAGAGCTATAGATCAAGTCTAGCTAGAAGTTACTAGCATTATCTGGGTTTACTTATCCACCAAAAGTGCTTCTGACTAGGATATTAAAAGAAAATATTTTCACATTCCCTCATGATTAAAAGAAGTATTTTAAAACAGTCATTTTACATGTTTGTCAAGAAATAAGTTTTCAGATGAGACGGTCTTTTATAGAAAATAGGAAATGGATTACAGAAATGTATATTTCAGTCAGTAAACACAGAACTCATTAACTCCTTGTTTATTCCCTCATGATGCATAACTAAATAGGACCTTATTATTTATTAAGTAGTATCCAGTTTGCTTTTGAGAAAGGTGCAAGGAGGATGTTGAGATACATGACCAGGAAAAAATTACTTTTCTGATATTGATAACCAGTAAGAATATAAGAAAATATTGGTCTTCCTAATGTACATATAACAAAATAACAGGAATAGAACCCCCCACTTTTATACGCTCTCTATACTCTCTATGCTTAAGTAAACAAAAAATAAAGGCAACATTCTTCTGTTGTCTGAGTTGATCTTTTTAAAAAGTTGAACATTTCCACTGTTAAAATTACGTGCTGTAACAGCATGAAAACTTTAAGATAAGTATTAAATCCTGCTCCTGAGATGACTTTGGCTAGTTCTCTTATGCAACTGAAATTTCCAAATGACTGTTTGTCTGCACATCTCTGTCCAAGACAGGGTCCCCAAATGGGTTTAATACTGACTCAACTCCCAACAGAGACTAAGACAAAGCAGGCTCTTGCTTCCTATTTTATTAAAAGGGTTGGTGTGATGCACACCCTCTTTGTTCTTCCAGAGAATTTAATTTTGTGGCTATTTTCTGTAACGTGCCTTATACATACCAGTTTCAGTCAAAATGGTTTTCAAAACTCCAGCAGGTTTTCCACCTACTTCTACAACCCATTTCTATATCACATGAGACACAGGTTGTTCCATAAATGTCAAGCACTAAGTTTGAGGAAAAGAGAATTAAACTAGCAATGGGCTACTTTTCAAAGACTATATATATTTTAACAATTCCTAAAAGAAAAAGCTCTGTACCCCTACATTTTCCTCACTTGTGCTGGGAGCCCACATCAGGTTCCTGACCACTAGTGTGGTGAGCAAAGGTTCTGATCATGTTCAACTCTGCCATCAGTGCAGTAGTGGGCATAAAGTCAAACTTAACCCAATGAGATGTGTCTTTAAAATCCTGGACACCTCTATCAGACAGCTGACTCATTGTCCATTTTGATGCATAAATTAAAATAAAGCCCTAAAAGGAAATCTAACAAATTAAAGAACTATAAATGTTGGTGGAAGCCCTAAAAAAATTATCTCACAAAATGGGCCTCCATAACAATAAAGTAACTATATAGTGTAGCATATAATGCAATTCAAACATTTTCTGTGTTTTAAGAGCATGAATAAAAGACCTCAGAAGGTAAAAGATCTTGTGATTAATTAAATCATATCCACTTATTACTTAAGTCATCCTTGTATAACCAACAAAAAAACCTCCTCCCTGATGAATAAAATCCTTCTGACTTTGCTGGAATCAGGGTATTTACCATTTGCTTTCTGTTACCTAAATCCAGATCTAGAAAAAATTAGGAGCATTTTTTCCCTCTCCTTTACTTAGTGCATGTTTTTAAAGTCTTTTCTGAGATTTCAGGCAAAATGTGGCCTTCTTTTCAAAATCAGGAAAGATAACCTCATCACAGGTTTATTTTTCACAATGTGCTGAAATTTACAGATGGGAAAAAATGACAGCCCTTAACTTTTGGGAAAAGCCTTGAGAGAAAACATGGAGTAAGTCTTCTCAGTGTCCATCTGCATGTCAGTTTGCTTATGGATAAAGAGAAGAACAGTAACCTAATTCTTTCCAAAGCTTTTAAGTGCTAAACTAATCACTTAAAGTTTAAATAATAAAATATAATGCAATAGCCCGAGAGCTGACCTATTTTGGCTCCAGGCATGCATAGATATTAAGGATTTTGTTAGAGTTAGCTGAGATATAATGATGATACTTTATAGCAAAGAAAGATTTAACCCAACATGCCTTTCATGGTCTTAGCTAGACTTTCAGGTCTTATGCGAAGGAGAACATTAATCGTAAAATATGAGAAACTAATACTTTAATTCCTTTTCCACCAATCCTATGGACACATGTCCCTCAGCTTATTAAATATATTTCAATCTGCTTCAGTCACATGCATACACATTTTGTAAGTTGAGGTGTAACATGATCTTACCCTTGAAACTTTAGGTCTATTTACACTTGCAAAAGTGATGCTGGATCAAGTTGATTTGGTCACGTTAAGCATAATTAAGAAGCCGGTATAAATGGCACAAGGATGTTCATTTACCTCTCTCTACCTTGTGCTTTGAAGAGATATGTTACAGTCTTAATTACAATGGCTCATTTCCCCCAGGGAACTGTGCTTTTGACAAGAGTCTGAGAGGATGGAATTTTTCTACAACTTGAAATGCAATAAATGCACCTATCTCTTGAAACTTAACTGAGCTGGAATGGTTATCCTGCTACCCTTCACCAGGGGAAGTGTTGTGTGTGGGTTGACTTCACAGCTGAACTTTATGCCCATCACCGCACTGATGGCAGAGTTGAACAAGATCTGAACCCTTATTAACCATACTAGTGGTCAGGAACCTGATGTGGGGTCACAGCACAAGTGAGGAAAATGTGTGCAGGGAAACGGCTCCCTGAACAGCAAATATTCCCAACAGCGCACATGGGTGAAGCTGTTCCTCCATTACCTCACCAAAATGCAGAGTGGAAACATTCCCAAGCATGTCACATAATCTGAATTAGGTCTTAAGTGCAATGACACAAAAATAGTCCTCATCCAAGATGAAAAGGTGCACAGTTGATAAATTTAAAAGGTCAGGGCATTTAACCATTGTTGTGAGGTCTCAGGAGAACATATACCTTACAATCTTTCCAAAAGTGCAAGTTAGCAACTGCATGGAATACCCTAAAGAGTTATCTAAGTTTGGATTGCCTACACACTAAGTCACAGTGGGCAAGAACTTTGTTCTTATTTCTCTTATTGAAAAAAGCTAAATTAAAGTATTTCTCCTGACTTCAGAAGAAGTTTGCAGGAAGTTCAGTGAGAATTCTGTCATTGTACAGATGGAGATATTATTGAAAGGAACAAGCAGAGCAGAAAATTTCAACATCCACATTTCTCCCACAAACAAGAAAGGGTGGTCTCAACTTAATGTTCTAAATTTCTCTGGAAGTAGGATCAGGTTTAACACTGGTTTCTGCACTCTCCAAAAGTCTGAGCTTACAAGCAATTAACAGGCCCATGGTACACCAAACTGAACTATGCTTTTCCATAGAAAAATATTTTCTTGTAAAAATCCTGAGCATGCTTTAGATTGGGAGCACAGTGGAACAGTCCATGATATACTGCCATTGTCCACGCTCATGTTGTGGTAAGATTTCTTAATGCTTTTTGCAATATTTCAAGAGCAGATTTCACCCCAAAAATTCAGAATTTTCCATCTTTATTTTATTGTCATAAAATTATTTTTAAAATAGCAATATAAATAACTAATGAAAAATATTTGGGAAATGAAAGAAATAAACCCAAACCAAACAAAAATTCAAACACCCCCAAATCCCCCAAACAAAACCAACACCCACGAACAAAAACCCACAAAAAGAAAAACAAACCTGGAAAACCAAATATAGCATTAAGTTTCCATGCACTGGGATCATTTGCAAACAGAAGAGTAATCTCTTATCAGCTGCTCTTACATTTTCCTCAAACACATGTGAGTATGCCATGGAACACATGGCAAATTACTAAGTCTCTTTATGATTCAGATATGGAGGTATCACAATAATAACAAAACTTTCTATCCCTGAAATAATATACTGTAACACTGACAGAGAAGGCTTAAATATGTCTGGATAAAAAAAAAAAAAAAGTAATATACCAGGCTTAAAATACGATATTCTATACTACTTAGCAGGCAGCTAAAGAGGGTTTATAGAGAAGAATGATGGATGTAATTTTCTTTTGTGGAAAAAAAAGTTATAAGCAAAAGAACTGAATTTAATCTAATATCACTAAAGCTTGCATAATCTTATGGAGCATTTGGACAGTACCTAGGGCCAAGGAGATGATCCTGAATTAGCATGGTATACAAATCAGCTTTTTGATTTTTATCAGATTATCTGCATTACTGGCTAATGCTGATGCATTCTGCAACAGGCAGTAAACACTTCTAAGCATCATATTTCCAAAGTGTAAAATATCTTCAAAACAGATCTTAATTGTTTTAGCAAGATAAAGTATGCTACTTTTACATGAATAATATTATCAGAATCCCATTAAATCTCTTCATCTATTATCTCTAATGCTACTTAAAAGAGAAGTTAATAGAGTAATTCATTCTCATACCATGACCTTGGTCACTAGTACATGATGTTTCATATTCATTATGCTGAGCTAAGTGAGGGCTCTGTTATAATATCACTTAATTTATATTCTGAATAATGCTCTGGGGACAAGTTGCTCTTGTGCATTATGGTTCTATCTAAATCACAATATTTGAAGACAAGTGGAGAGAGCAGATAACTGTTAAACAATATGTTTGCTAACATAAACCTTGATTCCAGACTCTAAGCATGAAATCTTGGGAATTAAGAGTTAAATATAACAGTATTTTCCATAGTAATGCCAAGCTTGTCTTCAAAAAATATTTTAAGAATGCATGATCAGTCATTATTTTTGAATACTCATAGATTCTTCTAAAGAGAACTATTTATCATGTGGTGAAACAGATAAAATATCTCCCCCTGCAACATATTTTTACCCCTCATAATTTTAAGGACTAGCAAATAACTGATGCTTTTTTTTGCCTTCCTGCTTCTCTTCAGAGAAAAGTCTAATACAGTTATCCACTCAATTAAAAAACATTACTTGTTTCCTAATGTCCAGCTGCAAAAATATAGTTTCTTTGCCTTCTACTTTCAAGATCAGTATAAATTGATGCATTAAAGGTTCAAGAAGAAAATAATTTTTATAATTCTAGTGTTCAAAAGACCAAAGAGTGGGAATGAATCAGTAGATTTTGCATTAAAACTTTAATACCTGCAATCTTAAATATCATGAAATGCCCAGACTACTGAGCACTTACTGAAGTAAACTGTTTTGAGGGAAATAATAAGGCTACACATTTACTGTCACACAACAGCCTCCAGAACTCAGTCTGTCTCTCCAGTTAAGAAAATAAAAATCCCTGCTACAAGTCTGGAAGCTCAACTTGGAACATGAAAGCTAAACTGGCATATTATCTTTTTCATTTGTATTCCAATGTCAATAGAGAACTCGCAAACCACAGTACTTATAAGCCCTATCTATTTTCTTCAATAGATCAGTATGCAAATGCAGGAATTGATCCATTCAAACTAAAGCTAAGCAAATAAATTCAATATTATTTTAAAGAAAAGGGACTGCAGCTCTGTTCCCTCAGATGATTTTACTTATAATCATACTACAAATATCTTTCCACCAGCATGGGATATAGATTAATTTCCTGATTAACACAGAACAAATCTGAGAAAAGGAATGTTGCAACTGTGTTAAGCTGTTTTGCAAATGAGAACTGTACTTCTCACATCTCTACCAGCCTTTTTGGAGCCATAGTTGCATGTCCATCTTTTACCCACATAAAATAAACTCAGCTTCAGATTAATTAACAATGCAGAAGTTTCTGAGTTAAGACCAATAATAAGAAATTATATCCTCCCTCCCTCACCCCATTGTAAAACAAAACAGCACAGAAATTTCCTCCACTACTTAAAAACCTCTAAATTGAATTCTTGCCAAATGTTGTGGTGGATTAAAAAGTCACAACACAAAATGTCTGTGTAGATCTGGGCCTCAATGTCCGTACTCGGGAGTGCAGAGTAATTTGTGAAGGTTTAAGATGTCTCTGGCTCAGGTGTCCTATCTCAGTTCTTCTACACGACCCCACAGATGATGGTCCCCAGCACTCACATTACAATATGTCAAACCCTTCAATCCACAGTTCCACAGACCCCTTAAGGCTCCTTAACCTGCCAGGGAAGGCAGGTCTGTGCCAGCATACCAAAGCATGAACACAGCTGTGGCTGAGGCACAGTTCTCTTCCATCCACCATAACTGCTCCAGAGACAGGAATATCTAGACAGACCCAAAATCTAGGCTGGTAAGCCACAGTTTCATTTCCCAGGAACCACAGAACAGCTGTAGTGCTATGACATGCTCAGAGACAGTCAGCACAGTCAGCAGAACAGAGAATCCTGCGCTTCTGACTATTGCTATGCACATACATCAGCCTGAGTGGTATCTGGTATCTCAATTTACCATGCCGTGGTGGCTGTGTGAATGGCACTAGGAGCTGCACTGGAGGTATAATGAATGATTTTGGCAGCTCTGAAGTAAAAGGTAACAGAATATGTAGGATCTGGATGTCTCTGACTGATACATTATGATATATTACAATGCTGCTGACATGTCAAAAGACATGATTTAGTAGTCACTGGTTATTTCAATTTACTCTTTTTACGTTTTTAATTAGTAAATGAGTCCCTCATGGTCGAATGATTAATTACACAATAATTCACTGCAGTGCCTTCCTTTCCTGTTTGAGTGGAGCACACAGTATATAGAGAAACTGTTTGGAATATAGACTGACACTATAAATTATAGCAGTGTGTTCACACTGCTTTAGTTAAGGTTGTGTCAGCACTCCCATTAAGAATTCCTGTTTTCAGGTTAGTTAAATTTAGGCAGAGAAGGTTCATTCTAGTTTGCACACTGGCATACAAAAATTCAACCAGGGAATAAATGTGTGTTCATAAGGAGAGGGTGAAAAAAAGCAAAGGAAGCAGGTACTGTAGAGGTTGTTAAGATGTGGGAGTGAGAGGGCAGGGAGCAAATAAACAAAAGGCAGCTACTCTTTGTTCTATGTGATTTTAAGTAAGAACAATACATCTTCATTTTTATTTCTTCTCACAAATAGGTCCCAAATGAGCATTGCAAATTTCATCATTACAACTTGACAGAGGTATGAAAAACCTTTTGTAATGCTACCCAAAGCCAGGTGAGGAACAGAGTCCAGTTTTCCTTACAAGTCCTGGACACACAGTCCTGTTTGAGATATGGCACAAATACCAAATTTTCCTTAACGCAGATAAAACATTCAATTTGAGAAGCTTTCAGCATAGTGCATGGATAGGGGATATACAGGGGATAGATAGATAGATAGATAGATAGATAGATAGATAGATAGATAGATAGATAGACAGATAGTCTTCCAGTGACTAATGATGGGGTTTACACTTTGGGTTATGAGCATGGCAAGCAGAAAGCAGCAAAAACACCATATCTAGCCAGTTTGAATGGTAGAAGTACCTCAAGACTGGAAACTGAAGAGTCATGGTGGTGTGACTCCAGCAGTGAGTCCTCTTTTACTTGGAAGCATTTTAAATTGATCCACTGACCCCTAGCTTAGCTCAGTTGGTCAGAGCATGGTGCTAATAACACTGAGGTCAGGGGTTCAACCCCTGTATGGGCCATTCAGTTAAGAGCTGGACTTGATGATCTGTATGGCTCCCTTCCATCTGAGACTCTTCAGTGATTTTACTTTCAGTGGACAAAGATCAGCAGGTCCAGTGTATACTGGGAATGGTGACAGTTCCTGAAAAATATCTCATTTGAATAAGGTTTGTTGAGTGGATGCTCACATGCTATGCTCACATGCTTGGCTCATACTGTAAGGCAAAATAATCCAGTGTATCAGAAGATGTTTAGTTTTGTGGGAAAAGTATTCTGCTTTTATACCAAGAAATTTAAGAAGTTCTAAACTTGGATTCTCTGCAGAGAGATAAGGTGGCAATAGCAAGAATTCAGGGTTCATAAACTTCCTATGTCTGCATGTTTAAGGACTATTAATAGCCCTAATAGTCACTCAGCTTTGTGCAAATGTAAGACAATGCTAAAGAAAATGTATGTTCACACTCTTGCCAAATGATAACAATTGATCAGAATTACAGGGCTGGACAGGTTAGATTAGACAAATTAGATTTATTGAATAGGATGGTTCTAGTAGTAGTACAGTACATGACACTAATAACTGAAAGATCACACCATTCATTGGAGAAAATTATTTTGATATCATCCTTAGAGTCTCATGCATGTTAAATTGGTGAGAGACAGGTTCCTACATCACTGTTCATATATCACTGCTAATCTTCCTAGAGTTACTAAGTATCCCTCATTACTATTTCTATGAGATAACACACTCATTTAGTAATACATATTTAGGATTTATGAAGATGTCATCTTTGGAAGAATAGAAAACTGAGAAATCTAGAACAGTAATTTCCTTGAAATCACATACTTCCTCTCTCCTGTCCTCCAGGCTACCACCTCTTTCTGGTCACTGTACAGAAAATGCAGTCTTCCTGGACTTAAAAGCTCCTAAATTGCACCTTGCTTGTATGTATGAAAAATATGCATAATATCCAACTTGTTTAAAGCCATATTGCTGTAGATCTACATCTCTGGTGTCCTGGAATGCCCATTCTTTTGTGGTTACCTTCAGGCTTAAAAGGAAAAAACTCTCATAGACCCAGCTGGTTCCTCCTTGTCATAGTCTTGACACCAAACAAATGGACTGAATTCTTTCACCTCTTCCTGTCCTGAGCTTCCCTTTCAGAGCCTCAGATTAAAAGTATACATTAAAAGAATGACAGAATTTGGTTTGAAAAGAGCATGGGAAGTTTGAAGCCTGGAGACAGAGCAGAAAAGAAAGTCAAATGAAAAATGTTAGGTGAGGATGTAGAAGGCAGGGCAATAAAGTAAACATCCAAGAAGACAGGGTGGTAGGACTCAATGTAACTTCTGGGGATGAAAGGTGACAAATGAATAGGAGCAGTTTCCTGCAACTCTTAAGCCTTATTTAATCTAAAAAAGACCTGTCAGTTCAAATTTATAGTCATAAATGTGGATTTATAAAAATTATATATGATGGAAATAAATCATGAAACAATTTACTTTATTATTTTTTTTACTTTTGTGATGGTTATATATTCTAAAGAGCAATTGGAGTTTTGGCCAGAAATCTTAGCTTTATTTATAGATTGAAATAAATATACTTACTTACTTGAAGAAGTTTTATGATCCCCAAAAATAATAGGAAATGTTACCTTAGGGAAAATGTGCATGCAAGCACATATAAATGGAAATGGTACATGCTGCCCCACTCCATCAACAAGACATGTTCTAATTGTAGAAGTCTTCTCTCCTGCCCAGGGACAGTTGTATCAGTCACCAAGTCAGTCACCTTCCCACATGAAATAGAGACAGGGCTGCAAAATTTGCAGTCAGTCTCGAATTTTATTTTCCAAAAATAAGACTCCTAGACCAGAGGCCTGCATCTGGAAATGATTAATAATTTTTAAGTGAGCCAGGCAGACTTACAAGGCTTTACCATACTACAAATCTCATTTTCACTATTGTTGATGACATATCAGAGAATGCTTCAACATTTTCTTACTCAGTCACAGCAAATCCCAGGCAAATCAATGTTGGAATAACAAGTTTGCTCAAAGTCTTCCAAGATGTTCACCTAGTTGCATCCTCAGCAGAAGGGTTTTTT
>NC_080633.1:60974658-61012158 GCF_027579445.1 Ammospiza nelsoni
TCAGAAAAGCCCTATCCCTGCACCCTACCCATGTAAATAAAAAAAGTATGGTGCAAAATATTTGGAATTTTCGTGTACAAATATGGAATTGTAAGATGACAAGAAACTATATTCAACTCCCTACAGGACAACTACACAGTGCTGTTCTAACCACATACAACTAATCTAAACTGCCACACACCTGCAGCAGAGACAGAAGAGAAGCTTTGTGGTGATTAGTGTTCAAGATGCAGCAGAGGCAGACTATCCTTTCCAGGAGAGCACAAAGAAAGGAAATAAATACATCAACTCTCTTCCTGACTGTCAAATTATGAAAATCAGTCTTGGAATGTTCCCACACAACCTTGCTATGAAACAAGGGCAAATTTAATCCTTCATACTCAGTAGCTTGGCTGTAGTCCAGGAAGGTCCTCAGCATGAAAGCTGTAGTGATGCCAAAGCCTGAATACCTAGGAGAGCACAAATATTAGATTGAAGGATCTTTTAATACAGAAATGACTAATGCTAGCATTAGGCAGAATTTATCTGCTATTTTACCAGGGAATTGGAGTGTAATGCACTTCATCTGTCTTAAAAAAAATCCTGAAGACATATCCAGATGAATGTACAGCCAGGAAAGATATCTAGTGTACGTACCCATAGGTTTCTGGGCACTCTGTGTGTATACCACAGGTGAACTATTATCAGAAACAACAGTGGCCACATAAGCAGTGAGGAGTAAAATGGTAGCAAACTCATTTTCCTTACACTCCAATTTGCTTTCTGTCAAGAATTCCCATGCACATTTTGGCATGTGCAGCCCATCTTCCTGCACAATGTGTGCAGGTGAACTGCACTGGTGTGCTTTTGCACAAGGGAAAAGGCAGAACCCTCTTGTTAAAAACTGAGCATCAGCCCACCTTGTTTGCACCAAAATCCAGCTGGATGTAGGCCAAGATTTTAAAAACCTCATTCCTAGGAATTCATTCTTTAGAATTTTATCTGTCGTATGGGTGGTGGGTGGTGGTCAATCGGATTTTGGGGTTTGTTTCAGTGTATTTTTCATTTGGTTTGGGGATTATGGGGTTTGGAGAGGGAAAGTTTGCATTAGTTTTTGATTGTATTCACTTTCTTTTTTCTTATATTTTGCTTCCATGCTATTATGCAAGTTCAGGACCAGCAGCAAAATCCTTCTCAGCAGTCATCAGAGACAGAAATTGATGATCTTAAACTCACAAGCATTAAAAATGGTGAGAGACCTTCCAAATCTAATATAACAAATTCTTTTTCTTGTACTGTATGTAGACATCATGCAACAAAAAATCCTCAAAGTAGAGTGAATAACCTTGAACTGTCCTGGAGAGTTTTCTGAGGGAGGAGCCATACAGGAAAACTGAATTTCTACAATGTGTACATGAAACACACATGTACAGAAACCACATATGGTGTGAAGAGATGTATTTCCCAACACCGGCAGCTAAACCAAGGGAGTAGCTGCAGGTTTTATGGCAGCTACAATGGGAGTATGGGTGGGAGGAAAAAATTAATTGATACAGTGTATGTTTTAGGGATTCCTGAACAGAACAGGAAGGGCTTATTTACCACAACAGTCCCCCACCTCAATATCAGAATTAAGTCTGAGTTTGCTGTCAGCTTTACTTAAGTCAATAAGACAATTAACGCAGAAATCACATCTAAAATATCTCTCTGTGGGTCTTCCCTACGACCAGGAAACGTGCTGGAGGGTCACTCAGGTTTTTGACAGCCAAAGGTAACAGGGCTAAATGTCCCCTTTTATCTTTCGGGCAACATCTATAAGACACCAGCAGATACTGTGATTTCCAAGTCATAAGTGCAGTTCCATTGCCAAAACAGTTATTTCTTGCCCCACTAAAAAATTAGTCTTGCTGGGAGTACAACAGAACAAGTTTGAAAATGTCATGCATCACAAATTAGTTCAAAATTTGGAAATTTCATTAAGATTAGGTATAAATATCTAGTGTCATGACTGGCAGATCAACTAGCCCTCAGCTAACAACTCCATTCCATAGAACTGAAAAACAGGTAGGGATATTCTTTCACAAGTGTACACATAGAAACAAAGCATGGTGGAAGAAAAAAAGTAAGGTTGTGGACAAGATTTGACTGTGCCTAACTGGGTAAATGTTACACTTTGATACCCATTGTACTTTCTAAGCCATTATTGTAATCTCATCATTATAATATTAAGACCAGGCACCTAGGGGCTAAAATTAAGAAGTTAAGAGTTTGGTTTATGATGATGTGGTTGAATTGGTGCTATTATAATTGGTGCATTATTTCTTCTGAATGCAGTGAGCTGGTAAACACAGTAGCCAGGGGTATGTAGGAGTAATTCTTGTTCCCTGTTGTCAGAGATCATGGTCTTAAGCTTATTTTTCCTTAATACAAAACTGACAGATTTAGTGTTTCTCAAGGCAAGTTGTTTTTCCTGCCTTTATATATACCATACAACTGGATTTCCTGGAACACAAGGCAGTGTATTTTATGGAAACTAAAACTAAGAGTGTTTACAGCTAAGAATCTCTTAGCATTATCATATTTGCTGACATCACATCAATCTTTAGTAGGACATAATAACAGAGGGCCAAAATCTGATTGCCATGTCCCTAATATCATTAGCCAACATTTGGGAAATTAACATTAAAAATAATACAGGATACAACACTTGTAAGGGAACTTCTCTATTGCAGAAATCATTAAAGCATGCAAGGCCTTGTGTTAAACTACACCTGGTATGGTGGCTTTAAAATTATTACAAAAGACTGTGTGGTACATTGACCAGACAGAACATTTGCACAGAAGATTAATACAAAAGAACATAGTCACCAGGCTGGAATCATATTTCATATGATTCGGTAGGATCAAACTCTAGGATCAAACTATGAGAGGCAAAATGGGTCAGGTGATCTAAGGATGTCAAAATGTACTTCCATAGCAGCAAACTGATCTGCAAATATATTTTACAGATGAAAGAGACCAGAGAGGGAGACAGAGCTCTGGAATATTAAGTATTTCAATCATTTAAAAGACTGACTTGGAAAAGAAGGAAGAAGTCTATTCTTTTCCTTGTCAATTAAAGGCAATTAAAGGGAAATTAAATACTGTTTTAGAAGAAGAAGGCAACACAGGTTAACAACACTGAAGCAAGTCTCTGCATAAAAAAAAAAAATATTAGTGAAGACACATTGCGTTTTAGGGTAAAACTTAAAAACAAAAAGTAGATATTTCTAATAGATTTCTATGCAAAAACTTAATATGCACAAAATTAAAGACTTACGGGAGAGAAAAATATTTATAATATATTCCAGATGTGTCTCCTATCAACATCCATGCTGGACCACTCCTTGTTCAGAATCCTAATTCATTTGCAGAAATACTTAAATACAAGGATGCCAATATAAAAAATATCTGATTTAATTCTGTAATAGATGTGCCTGAATAAGGAGACAAAGCTAAGCCTGAGGAGGACTTGATTTCCCTGCAGAGTTTTGAAATAATCCAATTTTTCCTGCATATTTTTCCAAACCTTTACATTATGATGCCTTCCAGATTTGTGCAACCAAGACATCATTTTACAGCATCCTTGCCTTTTATCCCAAATATTAGGAAAAACATGAGCTAGTCTTTGTCCAATGACTGAACCTTGAGGAACCTCTCTAGTAACTGTTGGATATTTTTTCTCATTATTATAAAACCATCATTTTCCTTCCCATCTAAGGATTGTTATCAGTCAACATGACTTATTATACTCTTTCCTTTTAGAATACTTATTTTAGTTTTTGGACTAATATTAGTCTTCACAGTTGTAAGAGTTTCATGAGGGCATGTAAAGATTAAGGGAAGTTTATATTGAAGGCTATTTAGTGGAAATCTTTTCACACAGAGGTCTATCCTTAAATTATTTTCTTTTAAAGGGAAATTTACCTAATAGGTTTTAGCCTCGAAATGCAGGACCAAGAGGCCACATTCAGTCTTCAGTTTTGAGATGCCTATTGCTCTTTATTGCTCATTCACAGCTTCCATGAACTGCATAAAGTAACCAAAGAATGGCTCTGTCAGACATCTACAAGCCCATGTGGAACTCACACTCTCTCTGGGTTGTCAAACATCCAGAAAGGCTGGACAGATGGCCAAACTCTGAGCAGGGAAAAGCCTGTTTTGCATACCATCCATGCTTGGCAAGCACAAACCTCCCTTAAACTCATCTCAAAACCACCTATTTGAAGAATCCTAACCCAGTAGTTCCAACTTGTCCCAAAGAGATAACAAATATCACATACTGTGATATGTTTCTGGTTCTTCCGAGGCCCACCCTCTGCCTCTAGAAAGGTTGAAAGTGTGTCTCAAAAGCCAGATGGCAGTGTCACAAAACAGTGCAACTGATGACACAGAGACATATGCACTTCTTTCGGCCCCATGGGACACTTCTCAAAAGTAGCACAGGAAGAGCTCTCCAGGCTGTTAGGAGACATTTGTTTGCCACAGGCCCACATTTTACTCCTCCTCCTCATTCATGGCTTCAGTTCTCTCAGCAAGGGATCTCTCACAAGCACTAAAAATTTGATGAAGATTAAATGCAATGTTAAAATTACTTTTCTGGCAGCCGCCTCTGGATGGGAGGATTCTTCTATTAGCTGAAGTGCTGGGTGCAAATGATTACTTTAAAGCTATTTTTGTGAAGAGATTCAGCCTAAACACATTTAGCAACAGGACAGAGGTCTGATAAAATACACCATTCAGATAAATGATTGCATTTACAGTTTTAAACACTGTCCTAAGATCTTGCTAAATATTCATTTTCACAGCTTTAAAGTGACGTGCTACTTAAAAAAATAGTCTGATTTATCCTTCCTTCAGAACTGTAAAATATGTATTGAACCATTATCCCAAGTGTTTCCTGCTTCTGTTTACTAATGAAACCTCTTGGCAGTCTTGATTAGAAAGTGTCACTTAGAACTCTTTGATCTGGTAATATAGCAATGACACATTTGACACGTAATAAAATGCCAGAATATAATCTTGAATGACACTGCCTTTTTCTATGAAAAAGGGAGCAGACTTTGCTATGCCAACTAAAGCTAATTTCACCTCATAAATTACAGAAATATAATTTTTTTTTTAATTTTAAAAAGGTTAAGTTGAAAAAGAAAATTGTGGAAGAAATCTCACAGTCTTTGTCATCTTAAATTAGTCCTTTTTATCACATCATCAACCTGATCTAAATATTATGTTTCTATGTCATTATTTTTAGCATACGTTTCTCTTATTTGCATTTCTGCTTATTTATTTTATAATTTCCTCTAATTTAATGTTTCTCATTATTTATGGAAGTCAAATGCATTATAATTACCTGACACATAACTGAGGCCTTGTCTCAGAAACTTTACACTTATTTTAGTTATATGTGAGGCTTTTCCCCTCCCTTTCTCTTCTATGCACAATGTAGGAGGTAGTAGTATTAGTGAAAAAGTAACTCACATCATGAAACTTGAGACCTTGCCAACACTCAGAGAGGGTTTTTTTGTGCACATTAAAATATATCCTGGTGAATACTCCGAAAGAAAAGCACAAAAGAAAATGAATTTGCCTAAAGACACCAAAAAAACCAAGAATTGAAAAGTGTTACTTTTCCTCCAAAAGACACTACAAATAAATCCTATTGCAGAGAAGTGACTTGGATGTTGATAGTTCATCCCTTCAAGTAACAATTTTTTTTCTTTTTTTTTTTAACATTTTCAAAGATTTCTTAGTAAAGGGGACTGTTCTATCCACTTCCCTGACAAAAATGGATAAATTACCTTCTTTGCACAAACATTTTTAATGGCCCCACTGTTGTTTATGTGCATATTTTTATTACCTATACTTTCTAGCTTATTTATAAACTTGATTATGACAACGCTTCCTTCCCTCACAGAGATGTTGCACAAATAAGCACATTACAGGTGATAAAAAAATACAATTGTTATGGTGGAGGGAATGTGCATAATGGCTCAAGTTATCAGAAAAATAAAAAAAGACAAGTGAGAGATTCAGAATTCCATGGGAACTACAAGCATATTCATAAAATCTTAGGATTCTTTTAATGTAGTTTTTAAGGCTTTCAAGTTCAAACTTTCAACTAAAAAAGCATGTTTGTACATCCATAGCAATTCCTAGGTAATGCTTGATTACAAGTTTTAGTTACCATTAATGTGCATGCTCTGAGCAGCCACTCAGAGCAGCAGAAGTTTTCTCAATGAACTAAACCGTATGTCACGTTTTCAGTTTCCACAAAATACAGTCTTGGAAAGAAAACAAGATTGTCCCCTGGACAGGCTTCCACACTAAAGTTTCCATGTTCATCTTGCTTAGACATCAAGGAAAACCTTTGGAAGGAGAATATTGGCCATTGGTGTTAGTGGGGTGCCATTATGCCAATAACTCAATCCAACAGAGTCAGGTTCTACATGATGTGTTTAAGTAAATTAAAAATACAACCACCAAGACCTGCCAATTTATCTAGTGGCTTCTTTCCACCTTTACACAGTGCTCACAGTACTGAATCAGAAAAAAAGGCATGTGATCTCATGGAAAACTGGATGGAGAGACTCATGTGATTAAGAAAAATTTCCATTTTCTGCACTCTTTTTTTCTCCTAAATCAGTCATCAAGTGTGTCTGTCCACTAGTCAACCTGCTGAATCTTTGGAGCAACACAGAAGACAGAGAGAGAACTCCTCAAATTGTGGCTTTAGATTTTGGGTTGTCACAGAATCATGCTATAAGGAGTTTAAAAAAAAAATAAAATTAAAAAGAAAGAAACCAAACCAAACAAAAAAAAATTTGTAACAGACCATATTTTACTTTAAGGTGAAACTGCTAATATTTTCACTAGCTTTCTTTTAAATTATGTTTATAGACTTTTACATATAACTCAGCATGGTCTGCAGACTTCATAAATACAAAAAGAATGAATATTAATGTTTTCATTCACAACAATCTTGAAAGACCCACACCGTACCCACAGTGATGGAGACATTAAGCTGCTTGCCTTGTGCCATACACAAAAGAAACTGGGAATGAAATCCTGATTGAACTAGCTAAGAGAAGGTTCTGGGTTTTGTAGAAAAACCTGTGTGCTAATTTCCTGTATAAAACTGTAGATTTTCTAAAGCTATTTTTATTTCCTTTTCTTGACAGGAAAAAAGTTATTTTAGTTTGATGTGATATAAAATGATTTATTTCAGGCCAATTACATTTATAATTTATTTCCTGCCTAGAAATTTGTAATTTAAAGCCTATCCTCTCACGCTGAGGAGGCTTCCATGGAGGTCTTGCCACTGATTTAGTGTCTGGGTATGAGAGAAGAATCACTCTGCTCCTGTCCCCAGGGCCCAGGTTGTGACCAAGGATACCCAGTGCCACTCCCTGCTTGGTCCTCCAGCACCACGAGAGGGATGATTTCACAGAAGGGAATCCAGAGATAACATTTACCACTTCTAAAAGCAGTCTAGAGGCAGTGGGGGTGGGACTGGCGAGAGCACGAGGAAACCATAAACCCTTTGCCTGGTTTTGTCGCTGCATTAAGTGGCTTTGGTGTCACTGTGGGTAGGTTAGGGTTATAGAGCCAGCTTCACTCACAGACCTGCCTAGCCTGAGGGCTGCAGGCACACTGACCAAATTAGGAAGGCATTTTCTTTATCCAAAGAGAAGGAAAATAAAAAACCTCTTTTGTTTTAATAAGTTGATAAGGAAATTTTTGCAAGATGATTTTTAGGAGCAAAGAGAGGAGAGTATGCTAGGATGCCTCTAATTTTTCTGGATTTCTACCTGTAACATCATTAGTGCATGTAAATGTGGCACACTTGGATCGTTAATGGGAACCAATTTATTTTGGGTTTTGAACTTGCCATCTACACAGTTTTTCAAAATCTTATTGATCTCCATGCCTGAGGAACACCCAAAGGATTTTTTCTTGCCTTCACAGGAGACACACCCAGATAAGAGCTGGCTATGCCTATAAAGTGGCGGAATAAGAAAGGCAGTGAGAGTGCTCCTCGCTTGCCCTATATTTGTGAGGGAAGACAGATCATCCACTGGGCCTTATCGATTGGGCCCTTCCATGGGGACTCCAGGCTCCTCAGCAGTGTTTATGATATTTTACGCCACATTAACTGTCGAGATGATATGCTATGACAGATCTTTAAAAAAGTGCACTCCTGAGCTCTAAATTGTTCCAATTATGCCTTTAGCATAACAGTTGCCTACCAAAGGGCACCACCACTCAGCGCCTTAAGAAAAGGAGGAGAGGAGGGGAGCCAATAATCATCACACGTGCTGACCTCCCTCTACCCTCACCCAGCAGAAGCCTGTCATTGCTTTCATTCACTGTAGCTTTTCATAATCCTTAACATATGGCCTTTGTTTTGATAGGCATGAAATTACATCAAGGTCATTTTTAATAACTGTCAATAGCCCCAGAACAGCGGTCAGCTTTATTGACACCTTAGTTGAAGGGCTCAGAGAGCTGTAAGTAGTGCACAGACCCTGCTTGAGAAAGCTGATCCACTGGGAAACAGATTATTATTGATATTAGTAAATTAGTATTGATAGAAATTTGATGGGTATCGTGCATCTGGATCCCTCCACAATACACCAATGTCAACTAAAGCCCACAGCTCCCTCCATTTCAGACAGGCAATTTATTTGCATTCTCTACATCTCTTTGTTAGAGGGTGGGAAAAGGGAATACCAGGGGAAAGAGGAAAGCATGCATGACAACAGCAACTTGGGCTTGCAGGCACATATGAAGGAGCTTCTGGAAAACAGAAGCTTCTAGAGAAGTAGCTGTTTTCTTTTAATTGGAGAAAAAAATTCCTTCCCATGTGCATTCTTTCATCCTCTCATTGCCCCGTTTCTGTCACTTCCCTGTTTCTTCACACTTTTTGAGCTCTTTTTTTTCACCTGCTTTGCTTGGCCTAACAAGAGGTAAAGTGTTGCATCTTGTATAGATGCTAAATATTCTGGAGATTTTTGTGACAATGTCTAATACTGTCTATACACTCCTATACCTGTCTGTATCATGTAACATCAGCACACAAATAGTGCAAACCACCCTACTTCAGTTCTAGTCATCATGCTTTCATGAAGGAAACACAAGGAGAGGAGCTCATCACTGATTTCTGTCATTTTACTACAGTGAACAAACCATAGGCCAGTGGTTGCTGTGCATGTCAGTTTTATTAAACAATTACTTAGAGGCTCCAAACAAAGAGATCAAGCATGCCTCCATGCAAAAGAGAGGCAAAAGAGAAACTCTGACAGACTTGGAAACTAAAAAAAAAAAAAAAAAAAAAAAAAAAAAAAAAAAAAAAAAAAAAAATATATATATATATATATACTGACAGCCTCACTTAAACAAGTTACCTAAACTACATTCTAACCCTGCATAAAGAGGATGGTTTCAAACTTCATGTAAAACACAAGATGGGAAGCATTTGCAACCAATATAAGTTGCACAAGCTTGCTTTTTTTCCTTATAGTATTGTCAGATAGATAGATAGATAGATAGATAGATAGATAGATAGATAGATATTAAAAATCAGTTCTTAGTCTGGTTTTCAGTCTTATTTTTATAACACATTATTATCCAAAACTATGTGCATCAGTTGAGGATCCTGCCTGACAGCTCCATCTGTTTGACATCTTCCTTGAAACATATTTACTTACATCCAATGTGATGTTTTAGTCCTTTTATGACTAGTAATCCACACAGGGCTAGGAATAGAGCCTTTACCATGTCACATACATTAGTTTTCACATCAAACTCAGATTTTTTTCTAAATGAAGCATGTTGATATTTACTACAGCAATAAAAAAATAACATTATTTTTATATGAAGAACTCTTGTTCAGCTAATTAAGATTTCTCTTCATATCTAGTATTGAAAGTTTACAAATCACATGAATATCATAAAATCAGATGTATTGCAAAACAGTTTAATCCTAAGAAAATGCTGTTGTCAAACACTGCAGTGGAAAAAAAGGAAGAAAAGTATATTTCTGAGGACAGGATTTAGTCTGGTCTGTTCTTTATACACCCAATAACTGCTGTTACTGGGAATAAACCAAAAAGTTTAGGACAATTACGACAATTAAGAAACTATGTAAATCCTAAGGTGACAATTAGGTTTTTTTGGTACTGAACAAAACTAAAATGTGCAGTACTGCAAGTAATTCTAATTTTTTTTTCTTTAAAGAGCAACCACAGCTTTTTACAGATTTTTACAATTCCTTAGGGCAATTTCTCTAAGAAATCCCACACTGCCAGCCCTGCTGGGAATTTTGCTTTTCAACCATGTTCACTAAGAAAAAGCTTAGTGTTTGGCATCTCACTGTTTGGCAAGTCTTCCCAACAGCACCAATACATTCAGAAATCAGTAACCATCAGATCTCATTAACCTCCTCATATCTTTAAAGTAATATCATTGCACCTTGAAGACCACCATCAGCAGAGCAACAGACAGACAGAAAACATTTCAGTTTTCATGATCACTCTTGAGCTGACTAAACCCAGGTTTTACTAGATTCCTTACTAAACTCAGCTCTAAGTATTGTCTGCCACCAATTTGCTCAGCAGATGTACTTATGAAATATCTCAGGATTGACTAAACCTGGTGCCTACTCAGAGAAAGAGAGAAACAGGCTGTCCTCAGTGACACCCAGAGAACAGATAAGGGGAAAAACCCTGCAGTAACCTTATTGAGAGTTATCAAGCACTAGAACACATCTCCCAGAGAAGTTGTGGACTGTCCATCCTTGGATATACCCAAAAGTCAGTTGAACACAGCCTTGAGCAATCTGCTGTTGGGCCTGCTATCAGAGGGAAATGTTGGATTAGATGGTCTCCAGTGGTCACTTCCCACCTCAGCTATTCTGTGGCTCACAAATATTCCTTCTTTCCACATCCAGTGGCATTTCCATCCTTCCTTCAAACTAATAGCTAAGATAATTTTTACTTCCAAGTCTAAAAACTACAGTAAAGCTGCTCTAACTGCTCTTTCCAAAACAAACTTCATAAACTTCACACAGTAAACCAATTCAGATCCAAAATTCTTCAAAAACAGAAGCACAGGTGATCAAGGTAACATGATACCACGAAGAAAAAAATGTTAAATTTCATAACACATGGTTGCCTCATTGAAATGCTGAGATGCATTTAGATGTGTACAGGAAAAACAAGCCATGGTGATGGTGTGTAAAGAGGGTGCTCATCACCTTCCTTCTCTACAGATATAAACAGAGAGGGGTGAATTATCACAAGGAAACAAAACGCATTCAAATGCAATCCCAAATAAGGACCAAACGGAAGGCCAATATTTCTTAAGCACTGTCATTACATCAGGAGTATTTGTTGCCTTATTCTGGAACAATAGACTTAACAGCATTGCATGATCTGTGTGTCCAAAGGCAGGTAGAAAGAAAGAAGAAAAGGATATCCTATTGCTTTGTTTTGATTCCAAAACAAAAATAATTATATGAAGATTTCTTTTTTCAAACTTGTTTTGAGTCACTTATCTGTGTAAGCTCTTAAGTGCTAAAGAGGATGAGAAAAGTTTAGAAGATGGATTTTGGTTTTATTGTTTTTGGGGAGAAAAGTGGGGTGCTTGCAGGTTTTTTTCCCTAGCTATTATTACAGCTTAAATAATAAACTTTTTTATAAACACAAATAGCTAAAAAATACCTCCCCATGCAGATACGACAGTTCAGTGCAATTTGCAGTAAATCAGACGTAATATATTCATCCTTCAGAATAGAATAAAACACTTTACAAACACCCATTTTATGTGAATATGCTTGGGAATCAGCTAAAGTCAACTTAGGTGCCCAGCCTGTTAAGGGTACAACAGGAGACTCTGCTTCCCATCTCCTGGAAGACAAACATTTATTTACGTGCAGCATACTACTGTCTTCCTTAATAGTATGCTATTTAGTGACAAAGATGACTACATTTTCTGCTTTGCCTCCTTTTGTATTTCTGTCTTGCCTTAGCAAGCTCTTATTGTCTGCCATAAATTAGTTGTCTATGTCTCAAAACCATATTTGTGCTTCTGTAGAAGATGGCCTTCCAGACAGCAAAGAAACAAATGCTGCTAACACAGTCTCCCACTACAAAAGGTATACACATTTTAAGCAGCCTTTTATTTTGAAAATTGGTTTTATGTTACTTGAGCTTTGGCTTGTAAAAGCCTTTTTGGCCTGATACAACACAACTGTGCAACTAGGCAGTGCTAACATGTTGCTAGTCTAAATAAACTAAATCCTGTCTAGAAACAGAACTGGGATACAAGGTGACTTTCCTGGCAAGTGAGCACCCTCACCACCAAGCTTCACAGCCACCTTCACTCAGTTACTCTACCAATCCACTGCCAAAGGTTACAGGAGCATTTATGTAAAAATAGGAGCTTCAGATAGAAGAACTAAGAGGTTATTATCGTGGGGCATCTTTAAAATACCAGGATGAGTAGAACCAGATTAATTCTTGGCCAGGTGAGGTGAAGTCTACTCCTGAAGAAGCAGAGTTCTTTGGTCCATGACTTTGTTTTCATTGTAGTCTGCTTCATAGAACTTTAGCTTCTAGGCTGAAAGGGTAATGGCAGCTTCTTTAAATCAGCAATGCAGAGAACAGCATCTAATTTCCCCACTAAGGTTAACCTGAAAACTAAACTGGAAAAAACAGTTCTCTGTAGAGAACTGCCTCTTTCAGAATTTCAAAAGGAACAATAATTATTCTTTTGTATGAAATTACTAATTCACTTCTGCAAATACTTCCTGGTTTTTCTTTTCTTTTCTTTTTTTTTTTTTCTTTTAAAGAAATAAACCAGCTAGGGAAAAAGAAACAAATGCCCAGGTTGAGACATGAGACCTGCCAACTTCATATTAAAAATTCCACCTATACCTTATTGCTGGGCTGCAGCCATTTGATAATATGCCAAATGACTTGTCAGCAAGTGCTTTCCAAACATTGGAAATCCAGGGTGCTGGGACCATAGGCAAGACACAGAAATATTTATGAAGTGATGCCACCCAGCAAGAAAGCAGAAGCAGTGCTTGTGAATCACAACTCAACAAGTATCCATGGGGAAGGCAGACAGGACACAAATAGGTCAGCAGCTGTAGATTCAGGATATACTTTGCCTAGGCTGGACTGCTATTTTCTATGCTCTCTCTGAATTCAATTCCTAAATATAAGCCATGATTAGCCATTTATATGGAGGAGAGGTAACATGAAAATCCTATAATATGCAACATTTGTGGATCTGTGGAAAACCCATAACAAAATAAGCAGACAATTTGCTTTGGCTTTGAGGAATGTAACATTCAACTGAGAAAGTTAATCTGAAAAGCAGGAAAAAAACTCTGTGAGTGGGGAATGCTTCAAAGAACAGAAACCTAAGAGGTAAGCTTCAAATTAAATGCACCCTTAGACACTGAAAAGAGGGCCTTGCAGCCTGAAATATTAAGTTTTAAAGGTCTCAAATACAAATCCAAACACATAGTGCACAATATGAAGTTCACTCCTCCCACTGACTGAGTTACAGCAATAGCTAAAAAAGGAAAAGTCTGCAATGATGGAACAGAAGGAAAAAACATCTAAAAAACCCGACAGAATACTAAAAGTACTAAATGAACAAAAACTTCTCCAAGTATAGAGCCAGATGTAAAAACAGAGGTTACAAACAGAGCTATGCATGAAAAATAGGAACAATTCTCCACCTAATCACAATCCATGCTCTGCTGCCAGTTTAGCCTGGTATTATCTTGTGATAATATCTGTTCACAACTCCATTCCTCTTCAGTATGTGAGTAATCTAAGAAAAACCTTTATAAAAGGAGAAAGGGGAATAGACGACTACAAGCTGTGAATGGGTTTAAATTATTTAGGGTGTTTGTTTTCCTTCTTTCCATGCTGTCCACACTTGAAGAACACTTCTCCAGTGACTGCCAATATGGACATAGAATAAAGCAATGAGTAAAATTAATGCAGTTACATTAAGATTTTACAGAAAATTATTTCCTTCAGATAGAGTAGTGCGTAATCTCAGATTGCAAATGCAATACATTTTCTAGCACTTTGGTTGAAAAGTAGGTATCTTCTTAAATGTATTATTAAAAGGAAAATTGGCACATTTTTTTTAGAGGCAATGGGAGGTAAAATACATCAGTTGTGGGGAATTTCATCCCTTAATACTGCATATAAATATGGACATAAATTAAAATGTAGTTTAATTTCTTTTATTTGAGGTAGATGTTATCCAAATAAATACTGTGTTCTGTGACATATGAGAGACCTCATTGCAAAACAGAGATCTATATAAGAATCAAGCAAAGCAAGCACATCACAAAACAATGTCAAAAAATTATCTGGGTCAAATTTTACCAAAACTTTGGCAATGTATGCGTGATCAAAAATATTTTACTACGTATGAAAAATAGTTTAAAAAAAAAGTTGACCTCTTGAAATTTTGACATCTATAAAAGCATCATGTGTGTTATCATTTACCTCACTGCTTAAAAACAGCTACACATTATTTCTGCCCAATTTCACACAAAGAAATTTCTTTATGTTTGAGGAACACAACATAACACTCTTGCAAGTCACTCGTTAAAAAGTAGTTCATATTCCAGCAACAGTAGTGTGTTTCTTCATAGTGCCTCAGACATAAAGTGTAGCAGGAGAGAGGCAGCTTTATTGTGATAGAATCAGAGAATTCTAGCAGAGTTAACTTGCTACCAGAAAATACAGTGCAACTGGCATAACCTGCCCTAACAACAGGACAATGGGAGGCCTTGGATTGCAGAGAAGCCTGTGTGGTTTTTGTGTCACAACCAGGAACCATCTGACTAACTTCCATATACCTCAGGAAGCTAATGTCCATCGGGGTTGTGTCTATAATGTAGACTGTGGTAGATAGGGACAGGCGTTCGGAAAATCTCGCGATGTCACGGAAAGCAGCAGGATTCCTCTCCCCCTAACGCCTAGTGATAAGGGATCACCCAAGAATGTAGACCCCCCCTAACACTAGTAACTTTCTACTCCTTATTAACCAATTACAGTAAGGTAAGACCCCCTGACGTAGAGAAAAAAACCTCCCCGATTATAAAACCCGACGAGACGGGGCAATAAGGGCCTTTGGACCGTCCACCACATTGGTGTCTGCGTGTGTTCTTGGCCCGAGCGACCCTGGAGAGTTTGGGTCGTCATGCCATTTCCTCAGAACCAGGTCACCTTGCCTTGCATCAGAAGGCAACAACTGGTGCCGAGACCCGGGAGCCGATCAGCGCCCGGGGAACGGGGATCGCCTGGACAGAGGACGGCGGCTGCACAGCTGGCCTCGTGCAGCAGAGGGGATGCCCTCGGACCCGCTTGGACCACGGGATCCACAGTGAAGGTTGTAAGTCAGGCTCATGAGCAATGGGGAATTAAAGGTGAGCTCAGGAATTCTAATCTTGCTATTGCAAGGCTCCTAGAGCTGGGGACGATCGAACGTCTGGTAAATATATTATATTCGGAAGCGCGGGAGAAGTGCACTGCCGCCTCAGCAGAAGACTCTAAGTCCGCAGGCAGTGGTAAAAACCTCAAAGCGTGGGGGAAAGTAGAAGAGGCCCTACGCAAGACGTTAGAAGAAACGAGACGTGGAAAGCCGCGCGTACATGTTTATTAGCTACACCAAAGCCGGGGGTGGGGGCCGCAACACAAACCGCCTCTGAGAGCCATCAGATTGAAGGCGGGAACATGCGGGGGCCGGGCGCATTCCACCCCTTCCCGAGCCCGAGCCCAGACCCCCCGGAGCCCCCAGGGGACCCCCCGGAACACTCAGGGGACCCCCCGACCCTCCCGCGGAGCCCGCCGGGTCCCAGCCCCCCCGTGGAAACTTCCAAAAAATCCGTGGCTCGTCTACCCGTCACCCCCCACCGACTGCCAACCCGATGCAGGAGGCAGAGCAACGGGTTTGGTGTTTTTTGGGGGGGGGCTGGCAGAGGAGGCGCGGGAAGTGGCAGGACGGTCAGAAACCACCCGGATCGATAAAATCTCTCCGCCGCCGTATGGGTTTGAAAATGGTGACGAACCGCATGGTCAGAGCGGAAGAGAAGAGGGGGAAAAGTGTGGAAATACAGTCAGCCTGCTTAACATCGCATGCGCGGGCGAGCAGGGGGGGGGGGCGGTCCCCACGGTGGAGCGTAAGACCAATCAGAGGGCTCTATTCAAATTAAGTCCTTATAGGGCAAGGACCTCCTCCCGCAGGAGGCGGGGGGAGCCCAGGGGGAGGGAACGGCACCACCCCTGAAGGGAGGAGCGGGGTCGAAGCCGCACAAAACGGCACGGAGCGCAGGAAGTGTACCAGCAGTCAGCTTCCGGCTCAGAGTCAAGTAACAGCTGCTCAGACAGCTCAGAAGAGCCGACCGAGTCCGGCTGGGACTCGGAAACTGAGAGAGCAAATCAGACCCTGAAAACCAAGATAGAAGTGTTGGTGAAAGCAGAGGGCTTTGCCAATGCCATTCCCCCAGGAGATCAGGCGCATATACTGGCAACCACACTGCTGGCATTGAATCAATTCCCTAGGGGAGATGAAACAAACAGTCCCGTTCAAAAACACTGGGCCACCCGAACGCTAGAGGAGGGTCTGCAGGTTGTAATTAGAAACGAGCTAGGCAAATGGGAATGGGGTTGGAGGCTGATGCTTATGGGGAGGGGATATGCAGCTGTCAAAAAGGACGGAAAAATCAGGTGGTGTCCACTTAAGTCAATCAAACCCAACCTTCACAACGAGCAGAATGAGACTGATGAGAGTTGCGAGTTTCTGTTTACAGGACATGCTCGTGGGACGTCCTCGTGATGCGTACATCCCCATTCCAGAGGAAAGCAACAGACCACCAAGCCACCAGGCAGCGCCCGAGAGACCCGCACGGGTGGGACCCAAGCATCAACGGTGTTTCTGTGTGATTTTGCTGTTGGGGCTTGTCGCCAGAGGGCAAGCCAGCCCAGACCACTACCCCCATCGGCCATTCAGGTGGGTCATGCGACACCTTAGTAGCGACAAGGTGCTCAAAGAAATCACCACACCGAACGCCCCATCCTTCGTGCTCCGCATCACCGACCTGTTTCCAGGACAACCAAAGGTAGACCCCAATTCCCCACACGCCACACACATGTACCTATCCTACTGGTGCCCAGCTTCAAACCCTGGGAAAAGCTACTGCAGTCACCCAGGGTGGGGACAATGTGGACACTGGGGCTGCGAAACCATTGTCACAGATGCCAGACCGTCAGGGCCTGGGTGGGAGCCACAAGAGCCTGACAAATTCTTACAGTTCACCTGGGCACCCACCGGTTGCAAAACACCCCTCTTCCTCCACGGAAACTTTTATCGAAACCGTCATAAAATCCCCAAATTTCGGAAATGCACAGACTACAACATGACAGTTTTGCAGCCAGATCACCCTAGCTGGGCCATAGGCAAAACGTGGACAGTAGTCCTTCAGGGGTCAAAAGAGAGGGTGAATGTGCGAATTATTAGGCTCCAACCATCGGCACCCCGAGCGGTCGGACCCAACAAAGTGATTAAAAGCATGCCGAAAGGGAGAAACATAACCTACCCCAAAGCCTTGCCCACAAGGGTCGCTGATATCCCAACCGGCCATGCGGAAGCCTTTCAGATAGGCCGTTCAGCCGAGTCAGACTCAGACCCAATCCTTCGTATGTTAGACGCTACCTTTCTATCCCTGAACGAATCTAACCCTAACCTAACCGAATCCTGCTGGCTTTGTTACGATGTCGAACCTCCCTTTTACGAAGGAGTCGCTTTAAACACTCCCTTCAGTTACTCCACAGCAGATGCACCCAACCAATGTAGATGGGACAACCCCCACAAAGGAATCACCCTGAGTCAAGTCACAGGCCAGGGCAGATGCTTTGGCAATGCAACCCCAGCTAGGCAGAAAGGCAACGTCTGCACCGAAGTTGTCAAACCCAACAGGAAAAACAATAAGTGGGTAGTCCCATCCGCGTCTGGGATGTGGGTTTGCCAGTGATCTGGAGAGAGTCCCTGTGTGTTCCTTGCCAAATTCGATGACTCTAATGACTTTTGTGTCCAAGTTCTGATTGTTCCTAGGGTCCTGTACCACGCAGATGAAGAAGTGTGCCACCTTTTTGAGGAACCCAGCCGGCTCCACAAAAGAGAAATAGTAACAGGTATAACTATTGCAATGCTGCTGGGCCTAGGAGCAGCCAGAACGGCCACAGGAGTCTCAGCCTTAGCGACACAGCACCAAGGACTGTCACAGCTGCAGGCAACGATTGACGAGGACCTGCAGAGGATCAAGAAATCCATCTCCTTTCTAGAGAAGTCAGTCTCCTCACTCTCAGAAGTAGTCTTGCAGAACAGGCGAGGACTGGACCTCCTGTTCATGCAGCAAGGGGGCCTGTGTGCCGCCTTGAAGGAGGAGTGCTGCTTCTATGCAGACCACATGGGAGTCGTGAGAGACTCCATGGCGGAACTCCAAAACAGACTGGCTCAGAGGCAGAAGGACAGGGAAGCCCAACAGGGTTGGTTCGAGTCCTGGTTCAATCGATCACCATGGCTAACCACCCTAATTTCTACCCTAATAGGTCCATTGGCAATGCTACTTTTAGCTGTCACTTTTGGACCATGCCTGCTGAACAAGCTAGTCTCATTCGTTCAGACCTGCTTAGAACGGGCCAACATCCTGTTCATAGGCTGGCAACAACTGCTGTGAATTCGACCAGGGAACACTGTCAGTCACAAGATTTTCTAAACTTGCCCAGCAAAAAAAAACTTACCCAGGTTTACCAAACCCCTTTCTTTGTCAACAACCTCATGCCTCATCTCAGTACCTATGTATATGACTACCTCGTTCATTTGTGAAAAAGGCGGGGGGAGATGTGGTAGATAGGGACAGGCGTTCGGAAAATCTCACGATGTCACGGAAAGCAGCAGGATTCCTCTCCCCCTAACGCCTAGTGATAAGGGATCACCCAAGAATGTAGACCCCCCTAACACTAGTAACTTTCTACTCCTTATTAACCAATTACAGTAAGACCCCCTAATGTAGAGAAAAACCTCCCCGATTATACAACCCGATGAGACAGGGCAATAAGGGCCTTTGGACCGTCCACCACGTTGGTGTCTGCGTGTGTTCTTGGCCCGAGCGACCCTGGAGAGTTTGGGTCGCCGTGCCGCTTCCTCAGAACCAGGTCACCTTGCCTTGCATCAGAAGGCAACAGTAGACATTCTGACATTTTGCATGAGTGCAAAACTTTTAAGAACAAATTCCCTGAAGGAAAAAAGTCAATGGTTAGAGAAAAAATAAAGAGAACAAAAAAAATCAACAAACAAAAACCCTATCCAAAGCCTCCACACCAATAAAACAAAAAATTCTCCCCAGTAAAATTTGATAAAAAAATAAAAACCCACTAAACAACAAAACCCAAAAGCTAAACTGAAATGGCAACACTTTGAGGATAATTCATCTCAGTTGTGAAGATGCAAAGTCCCAAGAACAGATTTCAGATCACTGGGTATTTAGGAGGAATCTTGTTTAATAGCAGGAAACAAATTTTTCTGGTCTCATGCCCTGTTTTGCCACTCTAAGCACTGTGATATCTCTGTAAGAGTTTCTGGCAATTGCATGACCTTTGATCCGAGCTCAAACATGTCCTTTTCTTCCATCCAGTAATCTTAGTTTCTCATCATGGATCCAATATTATTTGGATTGGTTTGGATTTTAGACCCAATAGTACCTTTCTAGTGTTGCTTTCCAGCCACTCTGCCAGCTTGGGCACAGGCACTGGGCTGGACAGCAGAGATCTCTCAAGTGCTTGGCAGGTGAGGTTCTCCTGTTTGTGTAACCCCTCCCTCACCACCATGGCAGGGACACACAAGGGAAACCAGCATCATCACAACATTAAAGCCAAGTCTGTGCAGAGTAGGAGCACTTCCATAACCACAAAAAGAGATGCTTTGAGACTGCCCTGCAGCTCTTAGCTGGAGAACCTGTGAAAGTAGAAAGCTGCAGAGCTGGAACTGCTTCCCAGGAGCGCATCATCCAGCAGGCAAAGAGGCATGAGAGTGATATGTAATCTCTGTGTGTCTGAACAACATTTTTTCCAGCTCTGGACTTGATATCAGGATGGCAAACAAAAAGAAGAAAGTAGAAGTCTGAGCACTGTCTCAGAGGAGCCAGATTATACGTGAGCATCATGTACTTCTGTAGTACCACAGCATGCCAAGCAGCATATCTGGCCATCACATACACTGAGCATTGGCTCACTCTTCTGTTTGCAGGGAAACTAGAAAAAAAGGGGCACCACTTGGAAAGCGCACTCTCCTCAAGCACCACAGTCCTCAAGAAGTATATCATGGCTTTCATAAAGGTAAGCTTTAATTAAGAAGCAAAAAAATACAACTTTTGCAAACATTTAAAGCAGCATGAAAAAACAAATTGCCAGGTTTTGGCTGCTCTACACAAGTCATATGTCATTACATTTAGTGTTAGCAAAACAGAACTTATTTTCCTGTGGGTTTAAGCAGAAAGTATATTCAAATATCTCATGATAACACTTTGTCAGAGGTGGCACGTTCAGTCCGAGTGCTGCAAGCATAGAAAGACCCCACACTCCAGGGGATGCTGAGGCACAAAGCCCTGTTGCCTGGTGCCTGCACAGCAGCCCACCTTGGTGCAGCTGAAAATGTACATATTTGTCCTTCTGCTTTCACCATGAGAGGAGTAAAAAGGTGAGTTTTCTTGATTTGGCTCTCAAGGCAGTTTAACCATACTCTCTGTCATGGATGTCGTGATGATGGCCCTGGCAAAATTAGTCATGAGACAGAGCTATCAAAAATGAATTTTTCCAGTTAGAAAAAAGGCAGGGGGTGATTCATGCTTGGTTCACTTATTGCTATAATGCGCAGGCACTGTTTTGATACCCACTGACCCATTTGGGAAGGACTCCAGTGGTTAGAGGAGGGATAGATACTAAGTTAAAGATACTACATACAAAGGTGGTTCTGGCTGAGATGATGATAAATGAAGACTCAAATTTACAGCCCAGGCACTTGTCATCAACAGAAAAGGGACATTGATTCTGTGAGTGGAAGGAAATTCTGTCCTGGCATCTTCCAAGTTCAAATGTATTAATGGAAGTGACTACCCAGGACTAGTGTCACCTGAAGAGAAAAATTAGCCAGTGCAACGTAAGTTTGGGACTTTACCAATGACTATGGGAAGTGAACATAAGTGCTTGCATAAGGTCGACTTTAACTCTCATAGTTTCTTATTCAAGTCTGGTGCTAATACATTTATGGGAGGCAAATTGTTTATATGTTTAACATTTATATGTTCAATGTTTTTCCTCTCAAATATTTTCAAAGGTATTTTTAAGGCATTTTGTCTACCCATGGATTGAAAATAACTGCTTTGGGGCAATAGATACACAATTATTTATGGTACTGTAGCTGGAGCTATGCAAAATTAATCTCATAATTGTTCAACTTGAATCATAGAAGTTGACACTCTTGGTTTGCAAACAACCTCCTATTTGCAGAGAAGCAGCATGGTCTTTTCTTCAACAATTCTTCAACCAAAAGCAACTATCAGGTAACTGTTAAAATTAAAAGCAATTAAGATCTTAAACAGGCAGTTATGGCAGGCATTGCCATAAACTGACAGAGAACAAAAAAGCTCCGCTCGTATTCATTAGGCATTTGTCACAATGTATACCCTGCATGCTTTTGTTTGAATAGAAAAGCAATTATGTTTTAATACACTTACATTCTACTCATCTCCTCATCATCCTAGGATAATGAGTCATTAGAAAAAAGAATATTATATACAGCAATACAACTTATTGTTCTGTGCAAATTATTATTGCATTAGCTGAGCATAACTACCTGACAGGAAAGCTTGGTTGTCAGCAATTTCTGTTTGTGCTTGCACTATCCATGCAAGCTTCCAGAAAGCTTTTCCTTATCTAGCTCTGGTTTATGCTCTTAGTGAACCTAAGGTTCATGACCCCTGCATGGGATAGAGGCAGAGGGGACACAATTTGATGGTGTAAAACATATAAAAATATAAAATCTCTGGGAAGCTGCCATGTGACTGGCTCCCATGAGGCACAGATGTATCAGAAGGAAGTCCAGAATGTACAATTACCGTGCAGAGTAACTTATTTAATGCAGCAAACAGTGGACATGAAATTAAGAAAAAGTATAATACTCATTTTCATATAAATTGACATCATCAAATTGCTGAAGTACACAGTCAAGGCAGATAGGCTGGGGAGATCATTGGTTCTAAATGACGAGAGTCAGAGTTCAGGCTTTTTCCTAGAGATGACCTGATTATCCTTAAACCAACGCCAAGATAAAAATCATGCTTCCACACCCGTAAAGCTACTATATCAGCTCTGAAAAGGGAGCTATGAAAAACAGCAGTAGCTAAGGTGAAATGTTAGGCAAGGTTAAACTATCTGTCTTTGAGCCATGTGTGCTGTGTCCTTGTCCTCACCTAGTGCAGGATGTCAGGAGCCTAACCCCGACAGAGACCTCACACAGGCTGGGGACACTGCAGCACTCATCTCCAGCAGGAGTGAATCCTTCTCCTGCAATGATGTCCAGACTGGAGCTGGCGATTAGCTCTGCTGGAGCCATTACCCTACAAGCCATAAACAGCATAAAGGAAGATGGGTAATTGGTTAAGGGTGTTGAGAGGCCGTATTTTTACTGCCCAAACAAATGGTTCTTTAAAGTAGGACTCTGCCATCCCTTATTATATTACTGTATTTAAAGCAAGCCTAAAAATAAATGGGTGTTTCACAGGCAGTAAAGATAGAAGGCCAAAATTCTGCTCAGCAATAACTATTATTTACAAAAGTCACAAAATCAGCTTGCATCACATCTCTCCATTATGTTTACAATTAATATCTTTAGAAACTAATATAAAAAACTTATTTCTGGAGGCAACTGGTTCTATCGGTTCTTAAGAAAAAAATTTCTACACTCCTTGGATATCCAAAAGTGAATTTACCAATTACAATATCTCTCCTTTATCAATGTATCCCTGTACTTGATCAGCATCAAAAGAGGGAATACATATATGCATGTGGGGGAACAGTTAATTGTTTCCTATCTTACAGCGATAGGGGCATGCCATTAATTCTGCAGCATATGGCACAAAATTAGAGCCTATTGCTACTACATTTTCATCATGTTAGAATGCTAATACTAAGTTGCACTCTTTATATAAATCTAATAAAATACATGAGAAATAAGTTCTGGGTCTTGGTAAACTGGGTTGTTTTTTATTCAGGTTTTTTTCCTAAATAGTAGACTTTAAACCGCAAGTTAATAATATGTACAGAGACAGCATTTTAAAGTAATTTACACAGTTAAAGGCAAGCAGGAAAAAGTGGTAAATAGTTGTATGTATGCAGTACTAAAGTTACCCTGGAAAATCAAAGCTTTTGTTGCAAAGTGAAAGGCATAATATGCTATAAGTCTTTCATAAACACTTTTATGATACCTTTGTGAATTCTAATGCCCTATTACTGGAGTTTGTGGCAGAGGCATACATCATACTAGATTTACAGAAACACAATATTAATGGTTTTATATTAAAATATAGCACCTAGATAGCCATTCTATAAGAAAAAAAAATAAACTAGTAGAAATAGACTTATACTAAGCAAAGCCTTTTTGGATTCTAAATATTATGATGCTCAGCATACACTTGCTCTACAGATCCATTTGATTGCTGATTTTCTAATGATGATATTGATGTGCTGTTAATAGAAATATGCAGCATGTGCTTGCAAATTGTGATAAGCATGCACTGCAAATCCATTTGATTGTTAAAATTTCTAATGATGATATCGATGCAATATTGACTGTTGAGAAAAAAGTGCAGAAGGCAGTGGATGGTTAAATGAGGTAGAATACACCAGATATCTGTTTGATTATTAAATGTCTAAAAATTACTCTTGAGTATTTTTCAGGGAAAGAATAAAAACAAAGCATGCAACACATGTTATTCTAAATATTATACAGTATTGTAATATTGTCTTCAAGCAACACCTGTACATTTTTGTGTTTGTTCTGAAAGAATTATTTATATAATTAAACATATTTCAAGCTCTTTTTGGTAGCATGGTGTTAAAAGAGTAGTATTAAATAAGTGTTTTATTAGCTTTTGAAACCAGTTTTTTAGAAGAGAAAGAATATGAAAACTAAGATGTGTTTTTTTTTAAAAAAATCCTTTTGTTAAATAGAAAAATAGAATGGGCACTGAAATTTGAAGGCTATTAATAAAATGGTAAGTGCAGAACTGAAAATGCAATCTTTTTGCAAAGAGATATACTATTTTTAAGTTATTGTTTTTGCATTTAAAAAAAAAAAAAAAACATGAAGTGATACCTAAGCGTTGCAGTGGAACACTTACTAGCTTCCCTGGAAATTATCATCACAAGAGGAGTACAACACTTTTGGCAATAAGCTGCATATTCCCTACCCTTTTTGGTTTAGTTGAGCAAATAAAATTACAGACTTACTCACAACTTTTCCTTCAACTTCCTCTCTTACTCTATTTACACCCCTTCACAAAAAAAAAAAAAAAAAAAAAAAAAAAAAAAAAAAAAAAGAAAAAAAAGAAAAAAAGTGTGTGTCTGTGTATATACGTAATGAAGAAAACCACTTCACATAAACTGAAAATTTGGGATGGGGTCAAGGGAGAAGGGAGAAGCAGCAGCACGGCCCGAATCCCAGTGCTCCATGGCAGCAGAACTCACGCTTCAGAGTGAACAGCGCGTTTGATCTGCGATGTAAATTTTTGTTTCATCAACAATCTAAGTGATTTAATACCGACTGAACCGATCCAAACGATGTTAATCCTGGGCTCGGGCGGCAGGTCCGGCGGCTGTGCGCATCCCGGAGGCCAGAGTGCCATCTAGTGCCCGCAGGGACGCTCTCCGGCAGGGATGCAGGGATGCAGGGATGCAGGGATGCAGGGAGGGAGCCGCGCATCCCGGTCCTGCCCGCGCTCCCGGGAGCAATGCCTCCGCTGCAGGTACTTCAGATCCACTGCAGAAAGGTGGGACTGCTGCCTGCGGACTGCTCCACAAGCAGATTTCAAAATAAGGACACAGCACATCCCTTCGGGATTAATAATAATAGAAAAAAAGTCACTGAAAAAATTAAATTTGTTCTGTCAGAAAACAGAGTACAAGACATTTTCCCAGAAAAGACCAGAGAGTATATTCTTCTATATTGCACTGCAGAACTGCCTCAGTCTGTTTTATTTTTTCTGACATTACCACTTCTAATATTAGGATGTTTTCACCACTGAAACCTGTCACCAAACATGCTACTAAATCATGATGGGAGGAAGGAAGAGACAAAAGCTTAGGCAACAGCAAACTCCAGGCAAAGAGAAAGGTAAGCATATGCATAAGAATCAAAGGAAAGTCAGCAAAGCAATAGGATACTTGTGGTTAGTTCTGTCAGCTTCAGGTACTTGCTTGTGCCTCTCAAGATCAGTGAAAAAAAGTTAATACCTTGGAAAACACAACCCTTATAATGATTCAAGGCCATTGAAACCTAGAATTATCCACTCCTCACAGTGCAATAGCTGCATAATTAATGGTGCCTTCCTTTACTATGCAGATTAGTGTCTTCCACTTCCATGCACACACTGGAATACTGTGCAGCAGAGAGGACACTGGTTACTTCCAGCTTCAACCCATTCAACTCTTCAGGCCACAAAATCATCAGAGCTACTGAGACAAAAAAGAAAAAAAAAAAAACATAATTAAGAGCACATTAATAGTCAAGGAAAAAATTGCACAACTGTTTGTGCAAGCAATTACTACATGGGAAAACATTTTAAGACATGATGGCACATCATACCAATTCCTCCCACCTGTACAGCAGGAGGCATCAGGAACCTGATATTCCCTGTGTTGCCAGTTTTCCTGTACCATAAGCAAGATGGGAAGGGGAATGACAGATTAGGGCAGAAACACTCTTCAGTATAGCCAGGGTAGCCATTGCTACCATTGCCCCTACTCTGGAGGGAGATGATAATGTACAGAACTACACTCAGAACAAGACATTTCCATAGCACATCTACTTGAATAACTGGACACAGTGAACACATAACATTCTATTGGAGGTACTTAAGCTAAGTGGCTGAAGCAGCTTTCACAGGTCAATAAATTATAAGAACTTGCATGTGGCCTTGAAACAGGTGCAAGCAAAGAACTTGGTGCTTGCTTATCTTTTTAAAGATAATAATTGTTCCTCTGGAATATTACTTCAATTGATCTCCACAGTTACAAACCTGCAAAGCAGTTTGAAGAAAATTTTGCGGTATAAGTTCTAAAACTGTTGAAAAAGAAGGTGAGGGCAGAAGGTGAGGTTAACCACAGGTCAAAGATTTATTCAGATGGTTAGAAAGCAGCTTCCATGATATCTCAAGTGACAGGATTCCTAAGGTTGCAGAAAAAGATTCAGAACCATATTTGTGTACAGAGTAATGCATCTAGTGCTGGTCCCAAATGAACAAGAAATATACCAATAGATCCAGGAATGCCATATGTATATTATCATAGCAATATGATAATATACATATTAACCAAAGTTTAGTTTTCATACTTCATCTGTGGTTACAGACATTATTCCACAGAGAATTAAAAAGATAATAAAATGGGAGTGGTGTGGGTGGTATTTAAATGAGACAGCCAAGGAGCTCCCATTACTACCTTTATTTTTTTTAAACAAAATCAAATATTATTTGATTCTTTTTTTTCCCACTCAATATAATAGTCTGTCAGTAGGAGAATTTTAAATTTTGTAGTAAAGAGATTTTTAAGAACATTAACTTTTGAGTGTTAGAAATAAAGTTTTATTCTTTCTTAACCATGCCTAAGCCCTTGAGCCAATAAAAACTGAGTTCTGTTCTGTGAGTGCTTGTGACAACATCAAGCCTGTGAGAAATGTTAACTAATTCAGTATTAAAAACCAAACAGTAAATTATTTCATTTCAATCAAAAACCACAAATCTGATACAGTTATTATACCACCAATCAGTGCAGTGAGGGCTGTATCTTAGCTATCATTAATGGAGAAACTTCTGGTTTCAGCAGATGAAGGTGGAAGAAAACCTAAACTTTTAAATCTTGGATAAAGCAGAAAGGTTAGGAAGAAAGTGCACTGAGACAGCACAGCAACATTTCAGCAGGTTGTAATATTTAAAGTCACATGGGAGAGAAAGAAAGTTCAAGAAATAAAAATAGCATGGATGGGAGAAAAAAAGAATGGATGTATTTCAAATTTATGCAATTTCTCCTGGAAGCAAGGAAAGAATGCCCTCGGCCTACATTACAGAAAGAATAAAATAAAGATCTCAAAATAGTAAAAAAAAAATCATTTTGAATAGCCAACAGTGCAATGCACAGGAAAATATAATTTAGGAAAATATCTTTTCTTTTACCAACTGACAGGTATGAAAACCAGAAGTTATATTGCAAACATTGTTAAGAAGTACACAAGATTAAAAAAATTCTGCAAAACAAATATATTTTCTTGGGCTACTTAATAAATTTACTGAATTATAAAACAGATTAGTTTCTTTCATAAACCACAGGAACAGAAAGACAGTATCAAAGAGATACTGCAACAGAGCTCAAAGTAGTTATAGCATCAAAAACTGTGCCCAGATGAATTAAATTGACTGTGAATGAAAGCAGCTGTCCCAAGGAGAAACTGTTTTAAACTGCAAAGACATTGGCCCAAGTGGAAGCAAGCAGCAGGGCTGAGATTAACAAGATTTTTCAAGTGATCTTATGCTTCATGCCTTTCAGAAGACACTTAGGTTCTTTCAAAACTTTCCAACCACGCAGCTATAGTACAGTGTTTAGCAGCTGTACAAGTAAAATTTCCCCAAAATTTCACATGGGGTAGGAACTCCACAAAAGTACTTAAGAACTTCAAAATATACATAAATTTTGTAGAGTGTTGTTGTTAATTAATACTACACATAGAGAAACATGAACTTCAAGGAGAGGGGTTAAATTCAAGATGCAATAAAAGAAGCTGCAATAAGATATCAAAGCAAACAAACACGCTCACCTTGTTGTTACACTTAGTGTTCTCCAGCAAGATGTATTTACACAGATAAAAAAGGAACAAAGAGCCCTGTTCCTGGTTCAGAGAAACCAGCTGTATTTATTAATTTATAACAATTTCTATTCTAGATTTTAATACATATTTCATAGTTGATAGATAAGGAGTCCAGGGTTGGGGTCTCATCCTCCTGAAGTATCTGCTGACAAAATCATGCAGCCTTACTCCAGTGGTCTGAGGACCAGCCTAAAAAGGGCTAGGGAGCTTTAATACTGACAGTCTCTATTCCAACCAAGAGCTGCCACTAGAGCTTGGTCTCATCAGAATGCCTTTTTTAACCTCACCTCCAGTATCAAGACAGCCAAGTGCAGCCAGCACTTCTGGGAAGAAGGAACTCTCCTACACTGATGTGCATAATTTAACAAGTTACATCAAGTCTCCAGCCAAGAGGTAGCAAGAAAAGCAGAGAAGACAAACCACAGTCACAGCGTGCCCCATCCTACTCACTGTCTGTTGGCCACAAGGCTTCAAACTCTCAATTTTTAAACAAATCGGCATCCAGTGATGCTTAGGAAAGGCCCTGGGTCAGGTGTGAGGACCAAATGAACACGAGCATAAACACCAATACCAAAATGGTGAGCCAGGTGCACTTTTTAGGTTAACAGAGTGCCGGGGAACAGGAGCAGGATCGTTCCCACTTGCTCCTGAAATTGGGCAGGGTGTGGCACATGCATCACAGCACCGCTGGAGCACCCACAGGTCCCTTGTGCTCCGTTAAAAACACCAACTATTGGTTCAATATCCTCACTCCTGCCTTCTACAGCCTCACAGCCAGACTTGGGATTCTGCCACTTTCCAAACAGACTGATAGTTCTGATTAATGATAAATAGATAGATTTGGAGTATGGATATAAACATTGGTATTGGTAATAGAGCAAAAATCTACTCTGACCTCAGCCTGAAGCCTAATATCTTTATCCGAATGTCTTCCCCACTGGCCTGGGGAACCAAGAGCACTGTCTCGCAAATCTTTGCTCTTTTGAAGGATATGGTTCAAACAGCCACTGCATATTGCAGTTTCTAGCATTTGAAGAGACAATTTCACAGAACACAGGGAGGGCTCAAGAGAGGCTAATATTAAGAAACAACAAATTAATTTTTTTGCACTCTCTAAGTATATAGTATATAAGTATACTATAAAGGAAGTAAAATGCTCTACTTACAAATATTAATACCCTAGGCCTTTTAAAAATACATTTTTATGTTCAGTTAGTTCCTTAAATCTAAGCATAATAAACACACAGCACTGCCTAATCTATTCCCTGAATTAAATTATTTGGGGTTTGTTGGTTTTTTGGGGGAATTTTTTTGCTAATTATGAATCTGTTTGCCATTGTCTTAACCCAAAGACTCCTGAAAGTGTTGATCAGAAACAACATAAGATTCTGCAAAAATTGCACACACGATGGCTATAAAAGCTATCTATTTAATGCTGCCACCGTACCAACACATTGTAAAAGTTTAGACATTTCAGTGACTGGTTTCTCTCTCTCTAGGGAGTCAGTACTTGACATACCAAATAAACCATCTCTGTTCCCCACAAATGCTAAATAATTGCATCTCAATTCTTGTGTCGCTCTACATTTATGCAAAAATTATTGTGGATGTTTATTTAGGTATGTTACACCTGCACCAGTGTTATAGGCTGAGACTTGAGGAAAATGAGCTTCCTGACCCTTCAAGTGCATGGCAGCACTCTAACAGAAAATGGCTTTGGCTTATATTAAAGCTGTTTTAGAGAAGATAATTTCTGTTCTTTTACAGAGACACTGAACCACAATGTTTTGCATCTAGTTATGCACTTTTGACATATGATCTTTATTTAAAGAATAGATTCCACTATGCACTCAGGGGTTTGGGTTTTTTTCTCCTAAGGGGCTAAAAGATTAGCATCAGTCAGCATATTTGATTACAGAAAAAAAACCAAGATCTTTTTTGCCAATGAAAGTTTGCATGTCAATATTTTTTCCCCTGTAGTTTAGATTGAAAATCTTGAAGGCAGCTTTAGAACATTATTTCTTTAGCATAAGAGATTCCCCTCCATCTTTGATACAACATCCGTACAGAGCCACAGTACAGGACGTCACAGTTTGGTCACCAGCAACTCAGTGCACAAGCATTGCATGTTTTTATGTCATTTTTTAATCCCAGAAACACCCTGTTCAACACAGAAATAATTCAGAATCAAGGTGGTTTTGAATACAGAAGTTCTCTTAAAGATGGAGGATAAAGGACATGTAGAACAAAATGCAAAAATCTTTAGATTAATAAATTGTCTTCTAACTATCAATTCTGGAGAAGAAATAGGTTAAACATGAGGTAATTTCACTCACATGAATCAGGCCACTGCTCTATTATACCCTGTACCAACACTTTGCTCATCATGTTGATGGGCCAAAAAAAGGAACTTCCAAAGTTATAACTTGAACTTCAAAAATTTGTTTTGATTGATTTCTTCCTCCCTATGTATGCTCTTTAAAATCAATTCTGCCTGTTAGGATTGTGACTTTATTTCATATTGTGTATTTTAAAAGGCTTTTAGAGCTATGTAAATGTGGCAACAATTAGTAAAGTGTTTCTGTAAATAATATTTTAAAATACATTTTCTCAGGAAGGTGAAGTTAGCCTTTTTTTCCCTTTTTCATGGGGGTGGTCTCAGAGAGAGAGAGACAGACATCAAGCAGAAATAGTCATCACCCATGGATCCAGCAGTGTCCCATTGGTCCTTCGTCATCCTGGGCTTCTCAGTGGTGGGATTTCTGGGTCATTCAGAACTTTTCTGTATTTATAGATTTTAGCAAACAAAGGAATTAATGCTCATTGACTACACAGTTCTCTTATTGTGTTGGTTAAATGAGTCCCTGTTGAGGTTTTCTTGGGTCTTGGGTCTTCAAAGAGACGAGAGCAGTTGCTGGTTGTAGTAAAGCTGTTTATTGCATCAATACATCAGCCTTGAAGGCAAGGAGTTCAGAGTACTAAAGTCCATGCTTAAAGCTTTCTGGCATAAAGGCCTGAGCAGAAGCAGCAGCAGCAACAACAGCTCCCACACCTTTCTTCTTCTTCTTCCCTCTTTCTGTACCTCAATACAGGGATTTTATTAATAAATCATTCAATCAGCTAAAGACACGATTCTAAAATATTCTTTCTATACCAATTTGAACTTAATTCTAATATGTGAAAGTAGTGCTAATCCTTACACAAAACCTACACATATAGTTTTATCTATTTACACAAATGGCACTATATGTTTTCTTACTTAAAATCTGCATATATAATTTCATTTATTTACACAAATAGTTCTATCTATTCTATCTAGAGATGCAAGCAATGTTCTGCTACGTTTTTGTTATGTTTGGAGCTAAGTTAAACTAGGCTTTAGGGCCTTTTACTAGCTAATACAGTCTCTTAAGGCACTTAAAATAGATTTCTATTTCCTTAAAACTAAAATTTACACTTCTATTTCATATCTGTGTGGTTGAATATATTTCAGCTTCTCTAGATGTTCTGATTCAAACCCTGCATTCTTTTCTCTCTCTGAGAGACTCAGAGAGGCTTCTATTTGATGCATTCCACCAAATCCCTCTCAAATTAGTCCCATGCTCTGCCTTTTGGGTTGCTGGGTTTCTTGGGTCTGTGAGCCATGAGTTGACAGTCTCAATCTCCCCTGTCAAAATTACGTTTTGCCCAGTCCAAACTGATTTCACTACAGTTGCTGAGTTGGCTTTCCTTCATTCTTTGTGCCCATTTTTTGTGATGTGTTCTTCTCCACCAGCTTTGTTGGCATCTCTCTATGTCAGAGACAACACTCAGGCAAAAATACAATCTAATTTTATCACAAGTTCCTCTCTCAACAGGTTAACTG
This sequence comes from Ammospiza nelsoni, assembly GCF_027579445.1. Classification (NCBI taxonomy): domain Eukaryota; kingdom Metazoa; phylum Chordata; class Aves; order Passeriformes; family Passerellidae; genus Ammospiza; species Ammospiza nelsoni. The sequence goes on from NC_080633.1 coordinate 61,006,775, forward strand.
ACAGTCCAGGTTCCAGGAATCCACAGAGGCCTGTTTGGGGGAGTGGTTGTTGGTGGTCACAGATGCCATCTGTCCTAGAACCTGCCCTGCTCTTTGTTTGACCACTACAAGCAGTCACTGATTCACAGTTTGCCACAGTGGAGATTTTTGTCTGGATGCATTACTCAGGATGTGCTACCCAGGTCTCATCTTTTCCAGGCCTGGAGTTAGCACCGTCCTGTCACTCCCTTCTGAGCTTGTTTCATGGCAAAGTCCTTCTGTGGCCTTAACAATGTTTGAGGTGGGCAACTGTGCTCTTCTAAGTTCTTATGAAAATTTTTAATCCTGAATAGCTTTAAAAAAATTTTGGTTTTGTGATTTCATTTTGTGCTTTCAAGCAGCTCCATTTACTGTGATTTGTATATAACCCAAGCCTAAAGCCTTATTTAGGATCCCAATTCCTTAAGAAATCTTTAGGTGACCAGAATGCACATGAAAAAATATATTGCCCTGTGCAGGTGTACTGCAAAAATCTCCATAACAATTCTTAAGGTATCCCATTGGCACTTCTGTCCTGTTTGAAATACTTCCAAACACAATAGTGCTTGCAGAGCCTTTTACAGGGTGCCAAAATACATTATTTCCAATTATAAAGTTCAAAGGCATTTGTCAATGTAAAAGTAACAGAATGTGATTTACTGCTTAAAAGTGTTAGTTTTTATGTGTTCATTAGAACAACCATTTGGTGGTTTTCTGTTGAGTATTCATAAAATCCTGCCTGCCAGATAATTATATTGCATTAATATGGTATGAATAAATGAAAGCAGTAATTATGGTTTTATTCTTTGTTTTGCAATTTACAGTTTGCTTTGCTTCAATGGTATAAAACTATTGCATCTGAAACAATATCACAGGGTAATTTGTTTTAGGACTCTTCAGAACATATACAGAGATAGAACTCCACCCAGAGTAATTGGATGGATAGCACAAAGCATACATGCTTTTTTTTTTAATCGGGATTTGATCATGAGGAGCTGCAGTAACTGGTGGAGAAAAAAATTAGTATTAATTTTTGTTCAAGTCCAAGTCTTTAAAATAAGAAAGGATATCCTGCACATACTTGTCACCCTTCTATCACCATGCACACATTGTACCATGCCATCAATTCTGAAGTCCCCAAGGAAATCCATGAGGATTACTGCAGAACAAATAGCTAAAAATAACTGACAATCAGGAGAACTTGCTTCTATGTCATGCCATTTACAACAGATGTTATAAGGGAAATTATTATGAATTTTCTTCTAGAAATCAACCTTTCATTGCATCATCACTGCAATACATGGTGGCCTCCAAGAAAAGTCAGGCAGAGTTGTAACTCAGAGTAATGCAAATTCTCTTCTTTATATCTAGAAGTTGGAGTGTGTGGAAGGGTCATCTTCTCAGTGTGTGGCTTTAAAAAAGTAATGAATGACCCAGATAGCTACAAAGAGAGGAGATCAGAGATCAAAGAATGTTAGACAGATGTCCCTTCTGAAGTCTTGAAGAATCCTGCCTCCTATGGGCCTGTATACAGTAACCTGACACAGTACTGGCTGGCAAGGTTTTGAGATTACTTCACTGCCATTAAGCAGGTATTCCCAGAGACCCTCAAATACAATAATCCTGTTTCAGTATCAGACAAAGCATTCCCCTAGCACACAGCAAGCCCATGGCTCTCCAGAGAAACTTTTTATCATGATTCCTTATGGTCCTCTCATCAGGTGTGTAAGGGAAGTGCAGGAACAACTGGATAAAAGAGTGTGGCTTGAGTGCAAGGTAGAGCTAGCACATCAAGAACACACCCAGTCATCCTAACCAGGCTGTGCTTTAAGCAGAATTTTACTTGGGCTTGACAGATCCCCCAGAAGCCAGCCCAAGGAACTCCATGACAAATGCAGCATTTGAGAGTGAAAAGCAAGCAAGTGGATGTAATGAAAATCATTACTTTCTTCTCAGAATTTTTAGCATATTTCACACCAGCAATTAATAGTTGCATTTTGGCCCCTAGACCAATATATTGCATATATATGAAGCTTACACTAAATTGTGGTTACGTGGCTTAGAGGTGAAGGCAGCTTTTAGGAAAAAAGCCCTGTTAAATAGACATCACAATCTTGCACCATAAAGCCAATTCAGCCAGATATTTTCACAAACCTCGATTCAAGGGACAGATTTGGGAATAAAAATCTTATTATCCACCCCAGAGTATTAGGATCTTTATATCAACCCAAGACAACATACTTTCTACCAGACATATACAAAAAATGTAGCTGTAAAAATCAAGATTTGTATTTAGCTATATTACAAACCATAACTAGAAGACATGAATATTTCCAAAGAGTTTGCATTAAAAAGTAACAATAAGCATTACAGCTCACAGAACAGCTCACTAGAGATTACAGAATCGATGGATAAAAATAAAATAAAAACCCCAGGCAAGTAAAAACACACACACTAAAAAACTCTCAAAATCAAACAAAAAAAAAGCCCCTAAACTAAATTCTCTTCTGTTCATTTTTCTCATAATCTTGATCATAATAAAGTATGGCTTAGCTGAAGAAAATAAGTGTTAAGAGCCACAGCTTTTCCACATTTTGTATGCGTGCATAATATCAGAGAGGATGCATTATAAGAGCACGGACACGGGGCAACGAAAGTTACAAAATATAAAGTTTTCAACAGATCTTTCTCCAATGCTGATGTCAGTAAGGTATGTAAAATTATTTTAGGAAGGTAAATAGGCCAGAGAAGACTAGCAGATATAAGTGCAGCAGTATCTCATAGAGTCATTTCCAGAATTATTGTAATCACAAAAAATGTTTCTCTTAAAAAATTAAATCATTCTGAACCCTTGACTCTAAGCTTTATATTAATAAGCATTTTTCTTTCTTCTCATAGAAGAAAGATACTTCTTCAGTATTGATGAGGCCATGGAAATAAACACAGAAAGTTGAAGAATTTTAAAAAAACTTTATTTATTTATTCATATACTTCAAAATACTTATCAGCAGGTAATGCTCCACATTTTAAATGTCATAATGTAAGATTTTTTCAAGAAAAATCATGACAACTTGTTTTCAATAGGTGGATCAGTAGCCTCAGATCAAGCCAAATATTCATGTTTTTATGTTGGTAATATTTTTTAGAAAAAGACACAGAAAACCTTTCAAAAAAAAAGTCTAAAAATAGAAGAACTTTCATTTTGTTCCAGATCTCTCAATTAAAAAATTAAAATTGCCTTTTGACACACCATAAAGTTTCGTGGTTGCAAGCCACACATATTCTCCCAAAGTACATCAAGCAGAACTCTGCAGACTTCACCAGGCACAATGTCACCGCCACGTGCAGGATGAAGTGAACAATCCAAGTCTCCCAAGGATTGAATGGATATGGGATGGTTTGTTTACAAGTGGTGGTGCACTGAAAGAGTTTAATTTCATCCACAAAGGCACTGTTTAGTTATATTCTGAACTGAGAAAGTGTTGTGTGTGTTTTTACTAATGGTACCCTCAGCCATTCATTTTTCTCATCTCCAAATTATATTTCTCAGAGTTCCTACTCATGACTGAAAAGAAAGAAAAGAAGGAAAAAAAATTAAGAAAAAAAACCCCAAAAAAATTAAAAAAAAAAAAAAAACACCCAAACCTATTTGAACTAATCTCTTGTGCTAATTTGCCAGACTCACTGTACCAGCATCAGTGAGAAGATGACCAGAATGGCTTAGCCCTATCAAACCCCATGTAGATGGACAAGGATGTTCCCAGCCAGACACCAAGATGACCAGGCGTAGCACAGAACTGGGGAGGGGTGTTGGGGACATCCCATGCAAAAAGTAAATCACTGTCTTTGGGATACTTCATTACAGAGGGGATATTTTTCAGCTTTAGAAGGATATAAATGAAACTCAGATGAGTCTGAGTTTGATTAACTATTTTACTACTGAAATTTACCAAGGAAAAAAAATTGAATCTAAATAAAAATTCCTAACTTATCCACACAGGATAATGACTAAAAAATGCTAATCTTTTTTTTTTTTTTTCTGATACATTCTTTTACTGGTCCCTAAAGCTTTCTTATTAAGAGATTCAGATTTTTCTTTCATCAGTCTGAAAACGGAGACTGTCACTTCTCTGGTGGTAAGACAGCTGACCACTTAAGAGGAAAAAGAAATGAAATCAACAAAACAAAAACCAAAGCCAAACTTCTAGACTACAGGCTACTTCATTATCTGTGAAGGAAATGTAAGAGCCATTTTAAAAGCTTAAAGCTTTGATTAGAATTTTAATCTGCTTTTCTCTGCAATTATTCTGCTGGAGTTTCCTTTTAAAAGGAAAGGCATTCTGAATAACTATTCATATGAATCAAAGAGAGAGAGAGGGCTTTAAGAAATTCCTTAACTATCATATGATTGTCATTAAAAAGAAAAGAAAATATATTTACAACCATGCCAGGTAAGCACATTTTTTCACTAAAACATTTCTCCTGCTTCCTAATGACATTTTATAAATGAGTTCTGATTAATCCTGTACCCATCTATCAAAAGAAGCAAGGAACTTGTCCAAAGTTTTCTTTAAGATTGCTTTGAGAGTCGGTCGTTAATTTTACATTAAATAGACTTTTAATGCCATAGTCCAGCGGTCCAAGTTGTGATACTGAAGTGCAAATGGAGGAAGAAAGATAAGGTGGAGTTTCGGCTTTAACGCTTATGTCAACATGCAAACATATGCAAATTAAAAGATATATTAAAGTCTATTTTGTGTAAACCACCATACACCTTATTCAAATTATTGATCTGAAAACAGTGTATGGTTTATTTTCTTGTTTCCCTTTCCCAATTGAAAATATTTTTTAAAACATGAATTCAATTGCCTCCACAACTTCAAAACTGAAGCTAATTGACAGATTTGACACATACAGAGAGTCCAATATATCTAGCAACTTCTAAAAACAGGCAATGCAAAAGGAGAACCTAGACTTTATTAGAATCTCAACAGGTCCTGCTCCCTCAGCCTTTCCTCATAAGACAGATGCTCCAGTCCCTTGATCATATTTGTTGCCCTTCACTGAACCTGCTCCAGGAGCTCCATGTCTGCCTTGTCCCGAGGAGCCCAGAACTGGACACAGCACTCCAGATGTGCCTCACTAGGGCTGAGCAGAGGGGCAGGATCACCTCACTTGGCCTGCTGCCAGTGCTTTTCCTAATGCACCCCAGGATCCCTTTGGCCTTCTTGGCCACCAGGGCACTGCTGGCTCATGGACAGATTGTAGTCCACCATAACCTCCATGTCCTTTTCCACAGAGCTGCTTTCCATGAAGACACTGGTTCAAAAATCCATTGCTCTCAAATCTCCAAAAAAATTATTTTG
>NC_080633.1:61017158-61034658 GCF_027579445.1 Ammospiza nelsoni
GTACTTTATGTGCTGTGCTTTAATATCCTTATTGCTGCTTTCTTTCCATGATGCTTTATAAAAGTAGAGTTCTCTCAACATAAATATTGACTATTCTGCCACTGTGAGGCTCTCCTGCTGGGAGAGCAGATTGTTCAGCACCTGGGGCAGGGGGCTGGAGGGGGACAAGCAGTGAGGGACCCAAGGGACTTCTTGTCAGAGAGGGAAGGGAGGATGTGACCGTGGCTGAGATGAAGAGGAGGCTGCAGGCGGTGTGAGACAGCCTGGCCACCTGAGCTACAGCTACTGAGGGACTCTTTCCTTTCCCCAGTGCCTGGCTAAGTGTCCTGACTCGTTTCCAGGAGTGTCCTACAAGGAGTGGTATGGAGAAAGTGAAGGAAAGCAGGGAACCAATAGGTATGGAATATGTGGGAGGGACCTTAGTACATTTATGCTAATTTTTTTAACTCTGAAATCTGCTGTTTATGGTGTTATTGTGCTCATGTAATGGCAAAAAATAAAAACCTACACAGAAATTAAAATATTAAAATTTTAAAAATTGTACAACTGACATTATGATAAAAGTCTTGTAACCACATCAGTGGTGGAAAAAGAAGGGAGTGTGTGCAGGAACATCAGTTTGCCTCCTAGCTGAACTGCACTAATTGACATTAGTGTCAAGGACACTCCAAACCAGGAGGATAGGGCCCATCCTGCAGCTGTGCTCAATTAACATTTTAATGCAAAGCTGAGGAGATGCAGATAGGTAACAGGTGTGGCTTGCCCTAATTAAATAGCTCTTCTCAACTTTATTATTTATTTCCTGTTATACAAAATGCCATAGTACATATTTTTCCAAAGCTATCATCTGGGGGAGAGGCCCAGATGAAAAATTGCCAACAAACATATCAAGTCTTACAGGAAAGCAAAAGCCCAGCAAAAGTGTTCCTAATGACATTTCATTTAATCAAGTTGTTTACAAAGAACAGCCCAGAAAGTTGACAGCTGTATAGTTCCAGAATATTACACATCTCTTCCCCAGAACATGGCACAGAACACAAAGATAAATGAGCTCCACTAAGCAAAACTACCACTGTCATTAGAATAGCCATAAACTAATGCTAAAAGGGATACACTGCTGGCTTTCATTCACTGGAAAAAGCCATGATGTTGGCAAAATGGAGTTTGTTTCTTTTTTTTTTTCTTGGATTTTATTAGTTAATGAATGTGAAGTTTTGACTGATGGCAAGAAGTACACATTCTTTTCAGCTGGGATGATCCAAGAGACCAGATGGCATTTATCCCAGCATTCATGGAACAGGGTTTTCATGATATTCAAATGTAAAACAAAAATGACAATTCTTTTGAATTAATAAATAACTTCTTCAAGCAGTTTTTATAATTCAAAAATTTTGAGGCTTTAATATTTCTGATAAGAGTTTTAAATTTTTTCTGATACGACTTTTTAACTTTCCTAAGAATCAATACAACAAAGAATGAATGTAAAAATAACTATTTGTTTTACTTTGTTTAAAGAGATTCTATTGCTACTTTTGCTAGTCTTTATGTAACAACTATTAGATAAACTATGGAGCCATCACACAGTAGGTGAATCAGAGTTTGGTAAAAGAATGTGAAAATACAGTTCCATATTAATAGTGAGAATTCCTTTAATAAGAACCCCAGATGTTAGGACCCCTCAAGGATTGGCCAGATTTACCAGTTAGAGTTAGCACTAGACAGCATCAGTTCTTTTGTGAATTTAAGAAGTCTGTAAGAAATCTAGACAGAAATATTGTGCAGATGTAATCTCACACAGATTTATGTTTATTCACAATTTCTGTCCTACAGGCAGCTATATTGGGCTAAACAGATTGCAGATGAAACTTATCCACCCCTAAGAGAGACCCAACTATTTTTATTCTCTAGGTTTGAAGAAAGTTCAGGTTTTGTACCTTTTGAAAAATCTTCCCTGCTATGCATGTTGTGAATCATTAAACTTATACTTTTATTATTTTAATTTCTCTTTCCCTTAGTTCCAGTTAGTTTCAACAACTCCGTTTTTAACTTCATGAGAGGAAGAACTTCGTAGACAAAAAGAAGCTGAAAAATTGCTTCATTAAATATGCATTGCATATAATTACTTATTTCCTGCTTAACTGATCTGGTGAGGAACTCTTCCTGAAAGTCACATCCCTTCACAGAAAGGCATTTGCTTTGAAAAACTTCAATTTGAAAGGTTTCTTGTATAAAAGATGGAATTACTGATCAAAAGGAAACACAATTTATTCATTTATTATTGGTCCAAAAAAGGCAACTATTCCTTATATTCTGCTAATTAAAGCAAGGAAGAAATTCAGATTTCATTGGCTCACATCCTACATGAATATGTTAATGTGGCTTTTTGAACTCCACATACACATTTCAATGTTTCTGGCAAAACAATTCTTTTTACCTCTACCTGGTTTGTCATTTAAAATGAATGGGAAATGTGGTTCCCAAAAAAGAAAAAGTTCTATTCATTTTTGCATACTTTTGTATCTCTTACTACTTGGAGGAGGAGAGCAAAGGGACTTCAATGGTTAATTGAGTCTGAGATGACAAGTAAATCCCTCTAAGCTGGTAACACAACACAAAAATTGTCCTAGGTCTGGCCTATGAAGATTCATCAGGTTCATGTCACTCAGAATCTTACTCACTAATTTTTCCCTCCTTTCCTTTCAGAAAAAAAATCAAAATATGCCCAAGTTGTTTCTGTTACACTGGATTTCAAAGTGTTATTACTACGTTGTAAGAAACTAAAGAGGGGCTCTTGAAAATAGCTGGATTCTTCCTTCAGAAAAACATTATTTGAATTTTTAATTGTTTTTTTTACTCTATGAGAATTTAATATTTTAAAAGAAAGCAAACTGAATATCAGTCTTATCACTGATTATGCTAAATCCTTATTACCATGAAAGGAGCAATTCAGATGTACAGAGGAACTATCAAACTACCGACCAGCACTATTAATTCTCATTACCCTAAGCTTTGGCAAATATTTTTTTCATGACAATCTAATAGACAGCATTGAAAACTCCTTGAAAATTAAGCTGGTATTGGCTTCTACTTTTTGACAAAGAATAAGATTCCTAGATCTATCTGCTGAAAATTTGTTTATCAAACATCTCTTTTTGGTGTGCACTTTAAAAGTATTAATGAAACACTAACATCAAAACTACAATCAAAAGAAAAAAAACATGGAAAATTAGTAAAAACCCCCAAACTCAACACAGCAAGATTTAAAGTATTAATATAAAAAAAGATGACAGAAAATGTTAATTGAATTAATATGGTAGGTTTGTATTACATAAAGAAAATCTGATACCTCAGAAGAGTAAAAAGCTATGTTTATAATTTTTTTTAGCAAAATTTTAAGCTTCTCTTGGAATCATTAGATGAATTTTTCTACTGAACTTCTCTTGTAAGTTTGTGTGCATTTACAGAAAAAAACTGCTTCAAAGTCAAGAACAAGTAAGTCACATCACACTGAGCTTATAACAGTGACTGCTGAGTATGAATAACTTCCTCTTAATACTGGAGCTGACCCCAAACCAGGTCACCTTTCCACCACTGGAGACAAAAGCAGCTGCATAAAAGGCTCATGCATCCTGCTATGATAGCTTCAGAATGTGTTTCACCTGGGTGTGTTAATTACCTGTTAATACCAACAGGCTGATTTAGACCTGAAAGCATAGAATTATTAGCATATTATACATGCCTAATATATAAAAAGTTCAAATAGTGTAGGCACCAGGAGAACTGTATTCCTCAAACACACTGTGGTGCTTTCAGAACCAGAACACAATCTCCTTTTTTCCCAAAGAGCATCAAAGTAGCCTGGGCCCCTCTGGTCCAAGGTAGAATTCCATTTCATTTGACTTGCTCTGAAATCTGCTCAGCTGTAATCTGTATTCATCATACTTCCTTGAACTGAAAGAAATGGTTCTTACACTGAGAACTGTAATTCAACCCTTTGCACACTTTACCTTGCCTTGAACAAACAACTACCCATGGTCTTTCCTGCAACTGTACTCGTGCCCTTTGGGATTTCAGCGCAGCAGGACTTGGCACTTTGACCAATGCACATGTTGGAGAATGAAACCACAGAAAACATTGGCATTTCTTCAGCCACTTCAGACCTTGTTCAGACACCTTTCTTCAATACTGATAAGGCAATAGGTTGTCAGGGTACATAAAGAGACTTTTAGGTACTTTGCTGGCTGTGGAGCCAAACATGCATCATTCTCACTCCATCCACACTGTATTGATGAATAAATGAGACCTTGAGCCAATGTTCCACTGGCAGCTCAATTTACGGCCTCTTCAAGACAGAAATTAGAGTACTATTAACTTAAAGACAACAATGCACATTTGCAACAATTAAGCCCTGTATCTTTTATAATGGGGTAAATCACCTTTTAGATTGCAACCATAGACACATGATAACTATTATGGAAAACTGGTGAAATTTAGAAAATATTTGCCCCCACTGTTACCACTGCACCTTGGCTAGTATTGAAGTGGCACCTCTTGCACCTCTCTAAGATAATGCACAATCTTTCAAACATTATTACTTGGCATGCTGTATCCTGCCATTATCTTCACAAAGTGCATGTCCATCATAGCCTCTCACATTTTCTTGATTTCAGCCCTGATCTTGAATGAAAGCAGAACATTTGTCTGTCATGAGGAGTCTTGGAAATCAAAATAGTATTCAAAATGCAGGATGCAAGAGTCTCTGATGCATAATTTTCAGAGTAGTGTGTTGACAACTGCATCTCCCTGAAGATCAAAATAGCATAGTACTTTATTAAGCAAATTACACCTAAATAAATAGCCTGGTTTGAATATCAAGTGTCTGTTACATCCACCATCACTCTAGGTCATCTCCAATGGAGAAGCAGTTCATAAATCAATTGGTGTTTTGCATAGGGAACCCTGCCACATTGCTTATGTGACATTCACAGTAAAGATCCTAGGTAAATTGGAAAAATCCTTGGAAGAAGGGTGTGTGGGCTGGGAAAAAATTAAAAAAAGAGAATAATTTTCATTTAATGTTTCTCCCCAAAAGAAAATCCTAGATACACAAATTCCAATAAGAAGTCAAATATTTCAGAGAAATACCAATAAGAAGTGAAATATTTCAGAGAAATTCTATCAGAGTATGTGTTGGAAAAATAAAACACACTGTTGTAAAGCATAAATGTTCAGAGTCCTTTACAAAAATAGCATACATAATAGCCTTTGTAAAGGAAAATTTCTCTGCACAATAAAAGCATTTTATTATCCTAAAGTACATTTGTTTATATTACAGTGTCTCCCCTCCAAGTCTTCTGTACACTGCTGCCCCCTCAGCACAGTCACAGTCTAGTAGAAGATTAATATTTCAGAACTTGTCATGGGCAGTTTCACTTGACTCTGTCACTGCCTATGTCTGACAAGCTATTTATCATGCTGCTAAGTGTCAGCATTAAATTATCCCTGCTGTTATGACAGCAACATTATTCATCAGGATTACACCCCCCGTACAAGGCTGCTTACAGCTGTTTCCTTCTTCTGAGCTTTATCGATCTCTGCTCTTTCTATTATAAAAGAAAGGGTCTATGCACATGACCATTCACATCTTGCATGTCTGATGAATTTTATTTCTGTGCCAACAGCAAACAAAAAGGCTTCCCAGGAATGGGCTTCCACAGTTATAAAATGTCACTGGCAGAAGAGAATTGTATTCCCTTCAACTGGAGGCACATTCTCTTTGAGGGGACAGAGAAAGCAAAACATTATTGATCATAATGCATAGGAACCCAAGGTTGAAGCATGTTTCTTGACAAATCAATCTGCATTTGTTTTAACCAAGTCATCCTCCTTTAACTACTGCAATGAAATGACAATGAAATCAAGAATTATTTACTGAGATGTGTAGTGCTATTCACAGGCAGCTCAGCTGTGCCTTGTCTCCAGTCCAAACTCCGAGCCCTGCAATTACCTTCTGCTGGGCTGTCAGTCTGGAGCAGAATGATACAGCAAGTAAAGACATGGGCATGCTGAGTTCTTCAAAAATTCTTCTGCAACTTAAATTTGGCTCACTTTTCTGGCATTCCATACACCACCCCCAAAGAAAAGAACAGAAATCATTAAGAGATTTGGTTCCAGCTATGTCGTTATGGCATGAAGCTGTGTCAGTGAGGTTTAGGTTGGATTTTAAGAAAAGGCTGTTTACCCAGAGGACACTGCAACAAGGCTCCTCACAGTATCGAGCACCAAGCCTGCCAGGGCTCAAGAAGTCTTGGGACAACATACTCAGGTGCATGATGTGACTCCAGAGGGGGTGCTATGCAGGTCCTGGAGTTGGACTTCCATATGCCTTGTAGGTCCCTCCAACCTAGAATATTATGTAATTCTATAACTGTATTGGCTTTTATGCCTAGGACTTCTAGGTTTTTAGGATAGTTGCTCTGAGACTACTTGTTTGGCTATTTTACCTCCCAGTTTACCTTTGGCTGCTCCTGACAGATTTCAAAAACAAATACCAGCATGGTTACAAATATGCTGTAAAAAAAAAAAGATTTCAGTAAATTTAACAAAACATCCTGCTATTTCTACATCAGTTTTACCTGGTAATTTAGACTTTGATTTTCCAAATGACCATTAGGTAAACCTCTCATCGAGTGCTGTTTCAAACCATTAATGCACAAAAGGGACTACTGAAAATCAAGTTCTTAAAATTCATTCTGAAGTATTTTAGGAAATGAGAAGAATATCATCACAAGGAATAGTATTCTTCTGTTTCATATATCTGTTTTATTACATCTCACAAATGTTATTTGCTTTCAAATCAAATATAATGTTTAGTGTTTTCCTTAGATGCCAAGATATGTCATCAAGGAAGACCAGCTTTTATTAAGGAGGTATTTTTCCTTTGATTATCTGCAAGGAATGCAGCTAAAAAGTAATTTCAAAGATGCAAAACTAATGAACAACAAGCAACTTGTTTCAGAGAATCACAGTTCTGGGGAATAGCATTATTTTTGATGGGTTGGGGCATAGTGACCAGTTTTCTACTTTGCAAGAAGGCTGCTAGCCCAACAGTGATGGGGCAGCATGGACAGGAAACCACAGGAAACCAGAGCCATGCATATCCCTGTGTTCATAGTGTTGCAGTCCAGCATTTTACAAGGTCATGGAATCACCTGTCTCTTTGTCCCTTCTTGTTGTCCATCTGTGCTAAGAGCATGGGGAGCACAGCTTTCACTACTTTCTTTCACTCACTAGCTTGCTTCCCCAGGGCTTGCACAGACTCATATGTGAGATATCTATAATTTGTGCTCTACCACTTCAGAGCAAAAGATTATAGCAAAATAGGCAAATCTACAGTATAAGATTTTTCAATCTGCTTTTCTCTTTTCATGATTTTTTATGTCCAAATGCATTGGAGTAATGGATCTTGGTGGATCTTGCTCTAAGCATTCTATGTCAATGTGTGTTAATAGTTCAACTACACAAAAAAATATTTGGGAAGTCGCTTTGGCTCTTTCCTCATTTGAGGTACTTTTTTTCTGATATTTGGCAATAAACTAAAATTCCAATAACAGTATTCTGTTTAACATGAATAATTCTCATTAAAAGCATTCTGACTAAAATAATTCTTATATTCTTAATGTTCTTATCTCTAAGATAATGATAATGTTAAAAAGTCTAAAATTGAAGTATATACTTCAGGGCAACAGTTTCTTTGACATAACACAAAGCTAAGAATTTCCTTGAAACAAAACTGCAGGCATTTAAAGTAGAATAACCTAAAAGTCTCATCTACACATGGCACGTGTTTATATTTTTCACAAAATTAGTCAGAAGTTTATGGGCATTATCACAGTGTCAGGGGACCAGATGACAAAGATGTTGATCTCAAGGGAATGCTTCCTGTTAAAGAATAGGATGCCATTGGGAATTACATTTCAAACTCCCAATTCTACTGCTAAGAAATAGTAGTATTTGACTACTATTAGAAAGAGTAGTTCACCCAAGTAGTATGTCTCATATTCTTTAGTAGTTACAGGACCATAATCTATGCAATTAAAAAAAGGTGGTGTTCTTATAAACAGTAAGCTGCCAATATTTAGATGACTGTACAGAGGTGTAAAGAAAACTGCAGTGATGTAGACAGGACCAACAATAACAAGCATTACTGGTGCACATACTGGGACTTTGCCAGATGGGAGTAGAGATTGGAAAGGGAAATCTCAATGAACATGAAAAGTTAATTTGTAATTATTAAAAAATTATAACTTTTAAGAAAAAAGTTATTTGCAATTAAAAGTCATGGAAAAAATTATACTTTTAATTTAATTCTGGGACTGACCCATGCACACAGATTTGTTTATTTAATAAAACAAGGCCACAGCTGATTTTTTTTTTCCAACAGCCTGTCCCTTACAATGGATCTTTTTACTTTAGATTTGCTGGTGATTACATTCAGCTGTATATCTGTTTGAGCATGTTTAACTTTGAATGCTGTGGTAAGTGTCAATCTTTATATTACTGAAGGACAATTAGGCAAACCATGTAATTGTATTGTCACTTATTAATTTCAAGCTCCAATGTCATAAATTATATGCCTTAATTAATACTGCATGTCAATCACAATCTGCAACTTTGAAAGGATAAAGAGGTTAACAAGAATACATAATTAAAAGAAAACAGCGAATAATGGCACGGCTGAACAGTTTATAAAATTAGACAAGAAAACTGGTGCTGTGTCAGCATGTAGGAGCCAAGAAAAAAAATAGGGTGCTTGACAAAATGCACACAAGAATTAAGAAGTCTGAAAATGAAGGAAAGTTTAAACTCTTCAGTATTTTTTCCATTAGCAAAGCAAGCGTCTGTCAGAAGTAATTTAAAGACAACTGCAAAATACATAATTTCACTTATTCCTTCCATAACATGCGATATAGATGAAGAAATAGCATGTGTGTTTGTACAAATTTATAGGTATAGGTGTCTCTGTCTCAGTTCAGCACAACCTAAACATATAGCAGTAGATTTCCCATCACCAAGAAGCAGTGATGGTGTCTCAACACACAGACACACCAGAGCATGCCAGAAAGACACTTTTTTTTTTTTTTTTATTAGAAATGAGGCCAAAGCTGAAGGCCAGTGGTCCCAGAGGGCTCAGGTGTAAGTCCTGTCCTGGCAGGTCATCTGTCCCTGGGAAAGGATTGTGGTGTCTCCTGTCCTGCTTACTGAAAGTAAGGACCAAAAGGAATACAAGCAAAGAGTAAAACTGATTCAAAATTAAAACATCTCAAATGTGCATATGATGTCAGGCAGATGGTAGGACTAAGGAAATTATTCCTGCAGCAGAGAGCAAGGACATAGAGGAATCTATAGTAACAAGAAGCAATGAATTTAGAGCATCAATCACTTTCAAGAACTGCAGAGTATTCTCTCAGTCTGTTTACCTACTGTGGAACATTTCCTAAAGAGGAAAAAGACATCTAATTAGGAATTTGGTTTTTAAACTAATAGGATGTTCAAATTGTGTCTGTACTATCTGTAAGATCCCACAATGAGTAGAAATTAGATAGACTGGGAGATTTTTCAAACAAAATGACAAATATTTATGTTTTTTCCATCACTTCTACCCCTCTATTAAAGAACAAATAGGACAAAAAAAGTGGATGAAGGTTCAGTAGCTAGTATTTAAGGTGTCCTAGAGGAACTTTAGACCAACACCTGTCTACACAAATAAGTTAATATTTCACTCTTCAGCTGGGTACACCCCAAGAAACAGGGAAACAGGATCCCATCTATATATTTCCCTTTCAAAGCACTCTCTGGAAGATTTCTAAGTGCAAGAAGCCTTCCCCTGACCCTTCCCATTCAGTGCAGCCCCCAAAAGAAAGCAAAGGATATAGCATACACAGCAGTGTTTTCCCTGGGACAGTACATGCCTGTGAAGGATATTTTTGTCTATTTTCCCACCAAACTGAAGCATGCACTTCTCATCCCTCTTGAGGAAGAGCAGTTTTTCTCTCTCTGAGCCATCTGAGGGACTGACAGCATGGCATGGCATGGCATGACAGGATAGGGTAGATGCTCTTACCCAACCAAGGAGAAGAGCTAATGAAGGCATATTTTGGCATGTCACAGCAAAATTCAATCTCTACTTCTAGGGCCTGAAAACCCAGCTAGGGTTGGCTTAAGACCTCAGGGCTGCAGCAAAGCTGAAAGAAAGCAGCTCTGCAGAAAGGGAGCAGCTAAGCCTCATAGAGGGTGTGCTTGTGCTCCCAAGCTGGACCTGTATCCACAGTGAGGGTGCAGTCTCCCCTGGCCTTCCTTCTTTTTTCCCAGTGTGAGATCCCCATGGGGAGGCAAGCAAAGGAGCCCAGGGGGACAGTTCTACCTGCTCACTGTCCACAACCATGAGAAACAAAAGCAAGCACCCAATGTCATCGCTGCTCTCATCCTCCAGTTTTGTGTTCCTCACTTTATTCTCATGTCAACAGAAAGGCAGCATGAGAGAAGTTTGCAGGTCCTACTGACAGGTTCAGGTGGCAGGAATAATTTTATCCTGACCTGAAATCATAAAAAGTACTTAAAAAGCCACTAAACACAGATTACAGGTGTAATTTCATTTCCCAGGCAGCTGAGCTGGGACAGCCCTGAAGGTGCACACTGACGTGTGATGACTCTGGACTTCAGGCACTGACAGGAGTGGAAGAAGGTTGTCAGTACCTCATTATTTTTGACATTGGTTTTCCTTTTCCTAGGCAGTACTACTATGTAAATAATACCTTCTATTTCAAATATCTCTAGATGTGTCTCAAGACAGACATTTGTTTCTATGTACAGTTATATGTTCCTATTATTTTTTCACCTTTCTCTTTCCTTTTCTCTAGTTAAACTTTTGCTTTCCAGGAAAAAAAAAATGTATTGGATCTGAGCTTTGAGACTTTTTTTCATACACATACCATATATCTAAATTTCTAGAACTAATTAATTATATTTGATTATAATTACTCTCATTTCACAGTCTATCAGCAAAATAGGATAAACTTTACCTACTAGAAAGATTAATTGTATTTAGCTTTAGTGGCCTGAAACTTTCTAATACTATAAAAAAAAAATTTTAACTTCCTGTTACATTTAAGAACACTACTTCTGCAACATGTATTCCTGATAGACTATTTTAATTTATCATTATTATTTATTAAGCCATAGTTTTATGCAATATATTCTTTCTTGAACAATACTCACATTTATATCATAAAGTATTTTAATCACTGGCAGAGTGATTTTTGCTCAAGATACTTTTCCTCCTTTTGCAGCTACTTTACATCAAAAGATTGAGGCGTTAACAATAACTAAATTGCAGTTCAAGAAACAAATTCTTTTGTAAAATCAATCCTGGAGGGTACTGGAAACTTCTTCTGAAGCACTGAGTACTTCCAGCTCCTATCAACTTAAATGAGAAATACAGGTGCTCTGCAGCTTGCAGAATTGATCTCTTCCACATTACCAGTTCCCAGCTGTTATCTAATACATAATCGTATTGTATGAAAAAGACCTATTTTCAATGTTCATTGTGGTGAGAACCATTAAAGAGATTTACTTGTCAGACTTCACACATCATTAAATCACTTCTCTATGAAAGAAAAAAAGTGGAAGATACATTAAATTATCCTGCAAAAAATTGTTGTATCTGCTTTCTGCATTAACTATCAATTCTCACATTCTTTTCAAGTATCATTATAGCATGATTTTGCATTAGGAAACAATGAAAGCTGCAACACTGCTTCTCAAATAACTACACCCCCATCTTCAAAGCTGCTGAACTACAGTTCTGCTCAAGGAATTGGAAGAAGTTTTCAGCAGCCAGGGATTACATACCTAATCTGCTGTGCCTGGTTAGGAACAGCTGTCTGCATCTCCAACTCCTCTGCTCCCAATCAGATGAACTCCTTCCTCACATTGGATGCATGTGTAACTGAGGAGGCCTGTAGCTTTCCCTTTCTGTTCATGAGAATAGAGATGTGTATGAGAAATGCACAGCACAAGAGCCAGGAAAAGCTGGACCCTGAGCCAGTGCCATCCCTGCCCCTCAGCCAGTTTGGCACCTCAGTGCCATCCCTGCCCCTCAGCCAGTTTGGCACCTCAGTGCCATCCTGCCCCTCAGCCAGTTTGGCACATGCGTGCAGCAATCCCTCTCCTGATGCTGTTTGGGCTGTGCTGCTCTACCTGGCCCTGGCCTGCATCCAGACCAGGGGTGTTTGCAGCATACATGCCAGAGCAGGCAACAGCAAAGGGCACTGGTAATGCTTCTTTTGAGATTGCCATTCTAGAGCCTCCCAGCCCTAAAAGTCCAGCCTGGAAACTCTGCAGGTCCTGGTGACAAGTAATCACTGGGCTCCCCAAAACCTTTAAAGATGTAGCTCTTTTGGGTTTGTGAGGTCCCCAGGACAAGGTGAAAGATGAGGAATTGAGAATCTGACTCCATGTTCTCAGAAGGCTGATTTATTATTTTTTGATATTATATTAAAGAATGCTATAGGAAAACTATACTAAAGAAAGAGAGGGATACAGACAGAAGGCTTAACAAGAATGATAATGAAAAACTCGTGGCTGACTCCTCAGAGTCTGACACAGCTGATGGTGATTGGTCATTAAGTTAAAACAATTCACATGAAACCAATCAAACATTGACAAGTAGTAAACAATCTCCAGACCACATTCCAAAGCAGCAAGACAGGGAGAAGCAAATGAGTTAAGACTGTTTTTTGTCTGAGGCTTCTCATCTTCCCAGGAGAAGAAATCCTGGCAAAGGGATTTTTCAGAAAATATGGCAGTGACATAGCTCACAACAAGCACTGCAGCTTGTTTTCTTGTGACTCAGATATCTTGGTCAAGCCTCCCTCTTCCCAGCAGCTCCACACTGGAAATCTCAGAACCAGGGTGAGAACAGCACCTCCTCTCTTCCAAATTCCCAGCCACAACATCATCCCAGAAGCAGCCATGGTTATGGGATGCTCCATGCATCAGCTTCAGCTGCCTCCTGGATACGTTTGCTACATGATGGTGACAGGTGAAAAAATACTTTTCCATGATCAGGCCCTACTTCCAAACTGAAGAGGACAGCTGTGTGTGCCCCATAGTCCTTAAAGGGCACAAATTTACTTTTCAGGCACTGGGAAAACCACCTGACATGACAAGAATATCATCCCAAAAGGCCACAAGAAGACCACTTAAAACAACACCCACCCCCATCCTGCCCCCCCCCAAAAAAAAAAACAAAACAACCCAACAAAACAATAATTCTTGCAATTTAACTTTTTTTTTATGCAAACACATCATTTTGAAGGTCCAGCTCAGTTATATCATGTGGAAGTTTCAGGCTGTGCTCAGCATCACAGTATCCAAGTGCCTTCTGGCACAGCATTAAGCAACCTAACATCTGTCATGGCTTTTTTTTCTTCTCATGCTTTGTATCCTTTGTCTACCACCCTCCTTGCAAAGCAGATAGTTAAAATATAGAATGGTTCATTTGGGATATTTTTAAAGGTTAGTGTTATGTAGCTGTGTGTTTGAATATGTGATAAAAGCTGTGTTATATAGCATTTCTCTATGTTATAGAGAAAAATAGAAATATATATGTTTACACACAAGTTCCATATATACAAACTACCCTCACAAAATCAAAGTGGGGGGAAGTCCTTAACAGATAGACTTGGAGGAAAATGGTGACTCTTTCTGTTGTGGAGAAATCTTATTAGCTCTGTTTTACTGTGGTTTTGGGAAATGCAGAGAGTGAAGGGACTACTAGAGCTAACCCCGGTGCACCTGAGAGGATGCAGTATCCTTCCTAAGAGCTGTGCATCAGTACCACACCTGCTAAAGCACTCTCACACTAGCACCATCGTTTAATGCTACCTGCAAATGTCAGGGTGATAGTGCTGCTGTAATTCTCACAGTTATTCTCTCTGGTTTCAGAACTCCCCACTCAGCCCTTACTCAGGCTGCATTTCCTTTGAAGCTAGTAAGAACACAAAGTCCAGTGTGGGGGGTGTGGATGAAGGTTTGGAAATTTTGTAATCTGGTGAGCTAATTTATTTGCCACTGCCATATTTTTATTTTATTGATTTTTTTTTTTCAATTGTTTACCGCTGTTTTGAAAAAGAGTAGAAGTTTATCTCCTTTACAAACCACAAACATCAGAAATAGGAGCCATTATCCACAGGCTACAATTCTGCATTCATTTTGCTGGGGACTGCACACACTTCCCTTAAGAGAATCTCTTCTTCGTACTTGATCTGTTGTCTCCCTGTTGAAAATATCACTGACACCGCTGAGGCTAACAAGGTCAAGTGCTTTGAGATGGAAGCCTTTTGTATTGATGAACAGCTGAAGGGTGCGACATATGTTTTAGGGCCTTAGCAGCTGGCTCAGTGAGAGCCTCTTGGGTCTCTTTTAATGATAAATCCAGGCCCTGCTACTTCATCTCAGCATGGAAATAGCAGCATGTTAACATTCATCCAAACTCTTGTGTCTGTCATTAATGCAGCCCTTCTACTGTAGTTACATGGCACAGCACAGCTGACATATCACCTGTCCTCCCACCTCGCAGAGCACTGGGGCAGGTTATGCATCAGTGCAGGATTTAAATGCCATTTGACTGAAAACAACTGAAAACAACTGATTACACCACATGCTTTATTTTTAATTTTCCTGAATGCCAGCTGATCACAGTTGTTTCTCCCACTTGTTATTTTCTGTGCTCTAAATATATATAAACATAGGTGTTTATATATATAAATACATGTATATATATATATATATATATATATATATATATATAGCTTTATAACCAATGCTTACAAATCACGTCAGTCATGCACACAATAGAAAAACCCAAGCATATCTGCAATTGTGTAATTGTCTTTGCAGGGACAAATCAGCTCAAGGCTGTACAACGTCCCGAAGGTCACAACTTCCCATTGAGCCACACTCAGAGGAATGAAAGAGAATAACAAATTCAGCAATAAATGCTTTCTTTAGTAAAGTTTTGAAGCCACTGGTCAGGAGGGAGGAAATTTTCTAACTTCTCCTCCTTTAACAGTCTTCAGTCCTCAACTTTATCCTTTAACAAGTACTTTGGGATCCTTGAGAGTGAAAGGTGCTATATAAATGAGAGATGTATTAATAAAATCCCCAACTGCAGTTCAGCTGCAATTGGGAGCTCCTCCAGCTCAAGGCTGGAGTAATTCTGCTAGGCAACCACAGATGGTGTGACAGATGATCTCAGCAGCCCATCCTTCTATGTTTTTTTTTAGTTTAAATTAAAACAAAAAAAAATTATAAAGCTATCTTGGCATGCTACAGATTTCAAGGGCCTTAAGTTCATCTTCAGAGCTAGGTTTGGTCCCTTTACTACTGTTTCTTGTCAGAAAGTTTTATACATGAATCCAGCTGGGGAAAGAATGTGTATGCTAGACATTTGCTTCCACCTTGCCACAAATGGCAGGGGAAGGAGAGATGTGAATGCCTGGGATAAATGAATCTTTATTGTTGAGAACAGAAGCAGACTCGTCATCTTAGAAAGAGTTCAAAATGCCAGGATTTCTGGTTCTGTCCCAGCTAGCTGACTATCCAGTCATCCCTTAACAGAGTTTCTTTGAGGTGCTGATTCTTTCTAAGCACCACGAGCACCGGTGCAGCACTGATAGAGTTAAGTTATAAACTGCCACAAGACGGGGACAATTGCCATAATGAAGACAGGAAGAAAAAATGAAGAGTGTGTGAGCACAGTGTGGAGATAACCTGCTATTAGAGCTGTCAAAGAAAAAGTTCTGGATGCTGGAAATTGGCTTGTGACCCCTGCAAAACCACTGTGATTTTGATACAGTGGTGTTCTATCAAAGCACAATAGTAAGAGTTGCTCAAATCCCAGTGTTTTTAATAGACTATACTTACTTATAGATGCTTAAATCTGCTCCAGAACATTTTTTTTCTCAGCATTGTGGCCTAAAATAGGAATCCCTGCAGAGTACTAGAAAATTGAGAAAGTTAGGAATTTTGCATATAGTTGCTGATGGAACATATAGTGATAGAAAGCCATTTGTAAAATAAAACTTTTTTTTTAATTACTGAACAACTTTTGATAAAAATTAGCATAAAAACACAAGCTTTTTTAATTTATTGGGGCAGAAGTTTTACCCTCCAATTCAAAATCTTAATTTGCCACATTATTTAGCTATAAATTTAGGGAAAACTCCCCCTCCCTTCCTGTGTCTGACAAAGATTATATAGATAGATTATTGACTTAAAGTGTTGATTAGTGTATGACTTTTGTTGCTGGTCACTGGGCAACACCCTTAATTCCCTTTAATCTTTTAAACTCTAGATCATTTATTGACATAATGCCAAAAATAGGATTAAAATCTAATTCCTAAATGAAATAGTAAATTTCGTTGCTTTTAAAAGCCAAGCTTTCAAATATTATAGTTACATTGGAAACACCTATTTTCCCCTCTTTGAAACTAGAACATAAATATGTGCATGCTAATAAAATCAGTGGTGTGACACCAGAACTTGGTCCCTTTGTCCTCGAGTGTTTGAAACTAAAATAGAAAAACTGTAGAAACTTCCTCATGAGGGGAAGCAAAAATGTTTGTACAGGTCTTTTCACTCTTTTGACCAGAGACAAGACTTGATGAAACAATATCAAGTTTCATACTGTTCGTACAGGGGAGGTTTAGGCTGGATATCAGGGAAAGGTTTTTCCCTCAGAGGATGGGTGAGCCCTGGAACAGGCTCTCCAGGGAAGCAGTCACAGCACCAAGCCTGACAGAATTCAAGAAGTGTTTGAACAACGCTCTCAGGCACCTGGTGTGACTCTTGGGCCAGGAGCTGAACTCCATAATCCTGATGTGTCCCTTCCAACTCAGCAGATTCCATGATTCTAAGGAAAGCAAACCAAGGCATTAGCTCTCTGCTCCAGCAGGCAGGTTTACAGCCATCCCCAGGGCTGCAGGGCTTCATCATGTAGAAGAGTGACTTGGGAAGACAAATTCCACCATCATAAACATCCCCATCTTCTTCCCCCAGCTTTATTCACTGAGAATGATGCCATGTAATGTAGGATATCCCTGTGGTCAGCTGGGGTCAGCTGTCCTGGCTGTGTCCCCTCAGCTCCTTGTGCAGCCCATTTCTCCTCATTGAAGGGGTGGCAAGAGGAACAGAAAAGGCTTTAAGTTGGTGTAAGCCCTGCTCAACATTTACTAAGATATCCCTGAATTATCAACACTATTTCCAGCACAAATCCAAATCACAGTTCCATACCAGCTACTATTAAGAAAATTATCCCAGTCAATACGAGCACAGTGCAATAGCATCTGCAGACATGAAGCAAACAGCCTACATAGTGTCTTCATGTGGCAAGGTATTTTGAAGGAAAACGATCCCTGTACTTTACCCAGTATGATGC